>NW_003299104.1:144024-161775 GCF_000151645.1 Tuber melanosporum
ATATTTCATCAGTACGCTTGACAGCGAGTTCATCTGAAGACGGCGCTCGATAAGGAGGGTTCGGGTTCCAGTTGGGATCGAATCCTTGAGAAAAGTGTTGTTTTTTATATATTATTGTGTGGCGCGTGAAACGGGGCATTTGTGATGATTTATTACTTTGATAGTGAATTGTTTTTATTATTTTTATTTTCTCCACAGAACCGGGTATGTGTACTAACTAGGGAGGGAGACAAGATATATCTGATAGCGTACTACAAAATAGCGTGAAATTTTCAGCGGAGTTGGGTCTCCCGTTGGAATTTTTTTTCCTGGAATTTTGCTAGCCCAAGGGGGTGTAACGTGGCTACAGCTATGACATCTCCGTCCCTATCGGTGCTGGATGGAAAGAAAAGCAGGCGCCCAGGAAGGGTTCCCCGCAAGTTGGAGACACTTTCGGGTCACTTCCAAGTAGTATTGCACAGGGAAAAAGGGATAATTTTGATGGCGCCTAAGACCCTCTCTACCCTGTGACTGGGTATCATGAAGGATCACTCGTCAAATTGCTCGACCCCCTACTTTCGCGGTAATCACGAATTTAATGCATCTTTGGCTGGGAGGACAATCGCTGCTGCAATAGCCCTATGCCTCATGTTCTGTCCTTTTCGGTTACGGGAGCTGGTCCTGGGGAGAAATTGCGGGTAGGGAACATGGAGTTAAAAGGGAGAAATCTGAGGAGTTTTCGGAGGGCGCTCATCGAAATATATGCCGGGGCCTGGAGAGAGCGGTATAAGCCAAAACGGAGGAAGAAAAGAAAAACTCTCCAAGAGGCAAAGATCTTAGAAGATTACCGGAAAGAAAGAAGGAATGGAAATGGTCAAGCGAAGTATTTGATACCTCCTTTCGGGTTTTTTACTCGAGATGATGATCTTAGCTGGTAGTGGATGCTTCTGTGGTCTCGAAAATTCGAGATAGAATTTATGGCAAAAGTTATCTGAGGAAGTGATCTCAAATTGCAGGGGCGGTGTTGGCTGGGAGTGTTTTATGTCGATTGGACGAGGGGATGGAGTGCCCGATGGGGGCACTGATATGGGGGATCCATGATGAGAAACTTGAGGTTGATAATATCTTTCCACAGTTCTATTGCGTTTTTCTTTCTTTGAAGCAGTAGGGTAGGTTAGTTATGCGTCCTTCCAATTTGTTTGAAAAGTAATACCACTGATAGGAGAACGGAGTGCATTTCTGCCCTCATTAGATCCTGATATATTTATATCCAGCGCACAAGATGGTGTTCCCAAACTGCGAACCCCTACGACCCCTTGCCAATTTGATTCTACACATTCCTAATTTCGTCCTCCAACCTCGGGGATGTGATTCTCAAAATAACATAACATGTATGGTTCAACAACAGATAGATGTGAACCAGGTGGGCTGATTGGTAACTGAGTATGCAACGTAGCGTAACCAAGCCAATACTGGACCAAAACAAGTAAAAAAACATTCTTTTAGTCTCCCTTCTCACAAACATTTCTACGGTTTTTTCACCTAATTTTGTGCACTATTAGATGAGTTATCCCATGTTGCACACTTAGTCACTTGGTTCACACTTATCTGTTAATGAACCATATCATCGGAGCAACGATGTCTATCGGTGCGGCTGGGGAAGCCAACATAGGCTTCAAATTTGTCAATGGTGCCAGAAGTATCTAGCACAGTGGCGGTGAGCCATTCGGGGATAGGCCGGCTGAAGGGAACTATGAGGCATGAACGTCATATCGACTCGAACTGACTATCAATTACTTGTCAGCGTACAAGTCTCACACGATTCTGCTGTCTGCCTCGAAGGATACGTAAATCCTTCGAGCTCCCCCCTGTGCATGGTCTCATCTGATATTCACCTTCCCTTTCTGTATCGGTATTTCTTGTCGCCCAATTTTCCCAAAACACAAGTCATGTATGTGTATATAAATTTCCTTCTTGTGGTTATATTTCTCTTCATGCCGGCATAGGTCCCAGCCCGCTGCGCAGAATTCGTTTCTTCCTCATTTGTCGGAGAATGTGCCTGCCAGGGATATCAGAGAAAAGATCTGGATTATGTGTGAAGGAAGCAGCTGTTGATGTAGACATGTCTTTCCTATTTTGAGGCTATGTATCCAGTGGGGTTATCCACATCACCCGAAAGATACGACCAAGGACCAGATGAAATCATAAAATAAAAACCCCCATTCAAGTGAGCAATGCCCCCCACATTTTAACCGTGTCGTTAGGGTTGCTTGTAACTAGTATGCTGCGGTTGATTGTGGAAATTTTAGGAATGTTCTTGGAGATTTCTTCTTTTTTCCTGGAATCCTTCGGGATTTACCAAGAAGGTTCTACAGACATGTCTTTTCCCTGTTATTGCGGGGGTATGAATAGTGATGGATATGAGCATGATCGAGAGGACCCCCGATCGAATGCCCGAGAAAATTTGGTAGAACCTGATCGAGTGATCGAGTGCAGTGGATAATAATCGGTTTTACTCTAATGTAATTGCTTTCATATCTGGCTGATGGAAGTGAGGACATCTTGATAAAGTGAATTTTGAAGGAAGGTGTGTTGAGGAATTAACTATAGAGTGTTGTTGAGAAATATGTCATCGAGTGTGAGGAGTAGACGGTGTTTATATCATACTAATAGGTATCACATGATTACTAGGTGGTTATATATAGATAGAGTGATAGATTAGATGAGGAGAGTTCTGCTCAAGTATGATCCAATCATATTCATCGCTAAGTAAGAGCAGCTAAGGAGTTTGGTGGAGGAATAGAGATATGGAGGGATTAAAGTGCCTTTACCGTATCATTCCGTGGTGTTTGATTAGCGCTGGGAATATCCGAGCCATCGAGGGGGCAGGTTGGTTCCCGAATCGCCGCACTTTAAGCAATCGCCGAACGGTGATTGAGCAGACCTTCACTAGCTCTAATATACCTTTTACAGAATCAAAGGGGGTTATTTTTTTATATGGGCCCGCCCCCACTGCTGGTTTAGTAGGCGCTGAAAAACACAGCGAAGCTTTTGACCATATCTTTCATATCATCCCCAGCCAACACCAACCCCCCCAAAAGGCTCCTCTCGTTCTACCTCTATGAAATTTAGTAGCCACTCTGAGGGGTATCGCATGGGACTTTGCTTACCGGATAAGGTAACCCCAGTAACTCTTGCTGCGCATGTTCCTGCATCTTCCCTTCCCGAGAAAGCACCCGTGAGGCCTGAACCCAAAGTCAGGAATAACGTCCTGAATGAGATTACTTGTACCATGAGTCAGGGAAATTGTAGTATCATACTTCTGTTACACACCTATAAACATACTATGCCTGTTCAAATCCCTCCATCTAGCCAAACCAGCCATTCTCCACCATTGAGATTCCAGCTGACACTTTACCTTTAAATACGACTAAATCTTGTTACTAATTAGAGATCAATATCTATACTTTTTTTGGAGGGGGAATATATATTCCCCCATAGTAACTGTATAACAAGGAGCGTAATATATAAATCGTTGCCTCTAAGGTCGGACACAAAAATCTGGGTCCACATACTAGCAGGATAAGTATTGGTTCCCATGGTATTATGTGAAATACCTAGCTGGCGCAGTGGTTAACATGTCAAGAACCAATTAACCTCCTGTGCACTTAGCAGGAGCCCAGGAGTTCGATCCCAGCTCTTTACTGAGTTGTTATTGAACGCTCCATCATGTAGAGCGGGGCAATTCAAAAACCCTGCCCTACTGGAACTGGGAGATTGTGGCGGTAGAATCCGACTCTGGACCCGGACCCTGTGGGAAGTGGTCTGCGATCGGCGGCATTTTTTCCCCTCCCCCCGCCCAATCCATATAACAGTAGTTGGAATTTCTGAACACTATATAGACTCCCTAGTCCAACACAAATAAACCGGTCTCTGAGTGCGATCATTTGCCATCAAACCGTACTGTCGCTGTTGATCACCTTGTAAACTAACCGTCTTTTACCAAGGAATGTTAGATGTGAGTTGTTGGTAGTTGTAGTAACCTATATTTATAGATTCATGTTTCGAGTGCACCTCTACGCCTGATACTCTTCGTGAGGATCTCCTACCTCACACAAGAAGAATACTCGAGTAGAGAGTGCCTATCATACTTGTCGGTACCTTCGTATCTGGTAATCTTCGGTCACCTACGCTAGTGGTACGATGCACTAGTACTTTGTTTGGGCTACTTTCCTGTAAGTAGTCTAAGTTAATACATATATTCCTCTTTGTTGTACTGATATACTTTCTGCTCCGATTTCTCAGAATACAAAAGCGGAGTGCAGGCAGCAAGCTGCATATTTCTCTAGAAGGTTATGTTTCTTCCTCATTCACTAAAGGATCGATATTATTTAGATGGTATTACAGTAAAGTTGGAGCACAGTACATCTTAAAGCTTGTAAAACAACATAACTGTCTACCTTCCGGAAGGCAAAGGAGTACGGTATGCGCAATCAGTGCGTGGTCCTCCATGAGCACTAGAACTGAAAGGGGATTTCTCGGACACAATGTCTCTCGTGATCGTCCCAGATACGGTTGCCTTTCTGTCCGCTTAGCTCCCACTACCGCATAAACAGGGCTCAACGATCAGTAGTTTCCTTTCTTGGGAATTGAGCAAGGTGTTAGGGGAGCAGGAAACAAGAGGGGTATCATACCGGTACTGTACTTGTACTGTACTCGAGTACAGCGAGCAGCCTTACCAAATTTGACGTTTGCCACTAAATATTTAGCGCGTTGTTAGCCTCCCCCCTCTGTTCGTTGCCCTCTTACCGTGCTGTTGTGTTCAGTGTTGGCGGTGACTAGCGGTCACCCCTAAAATTCAACATCCACTGGTCACCCTGTTATGCCATCACTAGTAGTCGGGATTGATTATAGTAGGGGTTAGTGGAGTTTATGCTAGGTTTGAAATTTTTTTTTTTTTTTTTTTTTTTACAAACCCCATTAATGCATCCTTTTTGATATTTTTCCCCCCATCAGCAGCTAAAGTAACTTCCGTCAAACCACACGTGCGGAGTTTAAGCTCTTATTTCTTGCTCAAAGTAGGAGAGTAAACTACCACCAATTGACCTATGGCTTGGTAGAGGCACTGGAGCACAAAGTTTGAGAACATTTTCTGAACCACAGGATTCTCAATCCAACACTCTGGAAGATTGGTGGAGATGGTTGCTAAGGCAACCTGTAATTGAGATTTGTCTTTCTCGCTGATTGAAAGCAGAGCATCAAGCCCACTCACAATGTTGAATTGCCCTTGCTGCAGAGTTGGTGTGTGATCACATCAAATATGAGGCATTACTGGAAGAAGAGATTCACTTTTTTGCAATATTAACATTAAATATCTGTAGTAATTATACCAGAAATTCAACTAACCTTACACTTTCCTCAAGTGCTAGTGATTGACCCAGCTTTCCTAGACTATTACTATGGATTTGTCAGGCAAGCTTTCTCATATCTGGTGTGGCATGCTCGCATCAGATGATAATATGGTTAAGCATTGTTTCCTTATGCGAGAGAAAGAATCCCAATGTCTTTTGCTGTTCTACCCCTTTTTTTTCTAATCTTTACATTTTCAATAACATTAACTTAGTATTCAATTTACTGTATTTTTATAAAAGACAGTCAGCAACAAACTTGATAAATAACATACCAATACCAATTAAGGTGGATTCCTCCTCTGCTGTCAAGACCTGCTTCGCTTGGTATTCAGGGTCAGCATCAATTATGGATGAGTACTGATACTGAAGACATCCATGGTACCAAACTCGATAATTTCATGAATTTATTTTCTCAGAAGCAGTAAAATAAAACTGTCATTCTTACCCTTCTCTCCACTCAGCATTTTGTTGTGATTGACTGGATACAAAAGGACTAAAGATTGAAAATAGTATATGGTATGTTCAAAAATACTCTTTTCTTTTACTCTCACAAACAGCAGTCCTCTAATTGAGGGTTTGCCAAGAAAGTCCTGACCACCCGCCACCCACCATCACCTCTTTCTGCTGACCATTTGTCATTGACCATAGTCATGGTCACGACCACTCAATACATCAGCCCTGGTCACCGCCAACGCTGGTTGTGTTCGCCGGCATTTATCGGACCAGCTCCCCTCCCCTTTATTGAACCCCTTGGATGGGAGAAGATGGAAACGCCAATAGCGCTGCAGTAGTGTTAATTTTAGGACGTACAGTATTGCAGCGTGTGGCGGTCCGGCACCAAGTGAGAATACGCGCATGACCGGTGTACCGGTAGTACTGTACTGTACTTGTACTCCGAAGCCACCGCCAACGACGAGATAAGAAAAGCGTGAAGGGAAAGGCCCCGCCCCAGCAAAGAATCCCCCTCTCCATTTTTGATAATACCACATGGGATCTTGCTTATCGGGTAAAGGAATTTTGGGCCCTTTCCCTCGGGCTGTGCGTATACTAGTAAACTCCTCACTTCGTTGGGCTCGCGATGCTGAATTGAACCGTATGGATGGCGCACCGGAACCCACAAAGCTGCCCTTGACTGTTTCTCCCCCAGCAAGCTTGCGGGAGACACCGGGTATTAATAGTGTCTGCTACCAGTAGCACGAGATATAAGATCCGTTCCGCAATCGTAGTGAAGCTTGAGCTCGTGCCAGGTGCTGTCTGGAGGTTGCATCGTTCGGGGCGGTGCTACCTGTCCGGGGCATGCAAGTCTTGGAATGTGGGGGGATGGTTGGGATTTAATTCCTTTCCGCTCAGAACCACCAGGGCCCCCTCTGAGGGGCATTGTTCGATTCATAAACAGGACAGCGCGAGGTATTAGCCGGCATCAACCGGAACCTAGCCAGCCTCTCTACAGGACGGGGGGATATGGTATCACAATAAATCACTCGTATTGTTAGCACCAGCGTGCTACTTTGTGCCACCATTCGAGATCCCCGGCCTTGAGGTTAGGCACAACTCCTCGAGCGAGATTGTGTGGGGTTTGTGAGGGAAGCTTCGGCACTTGCGTCACTCATCGCATGGGCATGTGTTTGCTAGCCACGGGCTGCTGAGCTGGAATGTACGACCCTCTCGAAAATCCATTCCTACGAGCATCCAAAAACAATCCCTAATCCCGCAGCCTCTGGGAGCTTGATCCGGCTCTGGCGTTTGTGGGAAGTGATTCATATTCACAAATTCACTTCCTGAAGATACCGTATATCTTTGTTCTCGATACCCACCCAACTGTCGGCCCTCCCCACTCACTCGCGCGTGAATAGCGAAAACATGTCCTAAACTTACCTCCCCTCCGTGGGTATAGTGAAATTTCTAGCCACCTTATTTCAGTAATACACAACTCCCTCAACTTGCTTACCTGTGCGTAACCTATTACACATTTTCCATGCTGGGCTCGCCATATCCTTTTGGCCCAAAAATTGTTATGTTTTTTTCCGGAGGCTTTGTCTCCTCCTCATGATCGCTCATCGTAGGCCCTCCAGCCACTGCCTGACCCCTTATCCTGCCTTCATTCGCTGGAGCATCAGTCTTGCTGAAGTGAGACGAAATTCCTCTCCGCCCCCTAGACGTACCCCCACTCCCACATGGATCGCAAGGGGCTGGAGGCCGGGCGGCACTTGACGCTCGCCTTCAGCCGAGGCTTAGCGGAGGAGTCCAGAGGGTTCATCGTGTTGGGTGTCAAGGTGTATGGGGATGGAAGGGCGCTGGGGCATTTGATAACGGTTGGTGGGGCACCATGTAAGGACAAATTGTTTGCCGGGTTTTTGGCTGCCGAGCTCGAGGATGCAGATGGACCGGAATTATTGATATCAGGCTGGCTTGGAGTATTGGTGATGGCGCAATCTGACACAATGTCCGTGCCCACCCGTTGAGAAAGATCAAATGACATTTAACTATACATTACAAATTAAATATTAAAAATTGATATGAGAAAGGTAGCCAGAGCCAGAGTCTATCTATATAGCTAGTAATGAGTATACCAGTTCTTTGCATCAATCACTGCTGCCACTTGTGAAGGCATAGACTGCCAGAGTTTCTTAAAGAAGCTATTAGGAATGGTCTCCCATACAAGAGGAAGGATGTCAGTGATGCGTGCACAAATCCTGTCTGGGCCACCAGGAGTATCTAGAATGTCAGGATACTGTTGGTGGAGGAGGCACTTGAGCTCAATCCAAGCATGTTCGATGGGATTAAGGTTGGGGGAAAGCAGTGAATGATCTTCGAGATCAATATTGTTTTCATCAAACTATTTGAGTGTGTTATTGGCGGTACGAATACTTGAATTGTCTTGCATGAACACAGGGTTCCCAATGTTGTCTGTGATGTCTTATAGTACTAGTGGTAGAGTTTCTGCTAAAAGATTGATATAGATAAAGTAATTAACACACCTCTTGAGGAGTGGAACTAATGGTCCCCGGTGCCCCCCCAGAACCAACCCAACACCATCAGCCCAATATCATTCTCCTTCTTCCATGGCTTAATACAATCAGTAAGCCACTTCTCCTATGGAGTCTGAAATACCCACTGCTGCTTCGGGTTGGTGGACTTCTGGACATTACACTCATCACAATACTACATACTTTCAAAATCCTCCGCTAACTAATCTTTCCTGACCATGGCCCAGGCAAGTTGCTTCCTCGCATGGGTTGCGGTTAACCGAGTCCTGGTCTGGGCAAGTCATTTCTTAATGTTAGCCTGCCACAATACTCGATCAATTGTTCAAATTAATATGTAAAGAACACGACAATTGTAGAGCTCTATTCTTGTTGTACTATGGTCTTCCTAAGCAGCATGAATGATGGCATGGCATTCTCGCTGGGAAAGGATAGCTGAGCGGCCAGTCTGAAAGGCATTCTCAATATGCTCCAGTCACATGCTAGAGAGAAAGAAAGTTTCAAACAGTGGACCATGGGTGGCCCACCAGTGTTGTGATAATCAAAATTTATTGAAAAACATAAAGGAATACGATTATTATTCCCTTTTTGACATCTGTCATTTTGCGTCTATTGGTTTTCGGTTTATGGCAGATGGCTACAGACTTCTTCATTGGGGGCATTTTGGCTTGTATTACTATTTCACACGTATTTGAGGAGGTGGGTGTGGTATGTTTTCATAACATGGCTGACCCAGTACTTACTCAGAATTATCAAGACTTTTGTCTAGTGTCTATATTATGGATTGTATGGTGTAACGTGTTCGCAAGGTACTAATCACGTTATCGGTAATAGATACAATAGTTGGCAGGTGGCCTGCTCTTCCAAAGAGGAGGCGAGAGCTGAGAACTAAAGGAGGCTTTGAGGGTGTACTGAGGAACAAAGAAGTAACCATTCAACCAAGTATATTAAAATACTATCTGTTGAAGTCTGCCTTTTCTATCGTAGAAACAGGCGGTCTTTAAATACAAAAATCTGTTCATGTTTAGCATGAACGAAACTAATCAAAGGTAACAATCGATACACTTTGGTAAAACTAATTAAATATCAAAGTGATACTTAAAACAAAACATAAAACAAAACCAATAACCGAGTACCCGTACCGGTTATATTCCCCAAAACAAAACAACTATTTAAACAAACAAAACCTAGTAATCATCAAAAGCGGAGTCTGAGAAACTAAAGGCTTCAATTTCCGCCATTTCATCTTCATCCTAAGTGTCATACCAAGGTCAAGATGAAATTCTAAGAAAATATTTAGACTCAAAGAAATGTAAATCACAGTAGTCATGAATACCAGATTCATGCTGTACATCAACTCAAGCGTGGTCGCAATCAGGACAGTAGTCTATTCAGAGGATTCCAAAATAGTCTTCAAGTTGGATAGCATCGCGGTTCAACAACAGTCCAACAATCTGTTGTTGCAGCCTCACATTGAGTTCCACATAGCGTGACATCGTTATGGTATTCGGATGGTGATTGGTGATTAGATAAGGTTGTCGAGAGCCTGCTCCATAGCTTGATTTTCCTCATCACTACTTTCGAATTCCGACTCAAAGTATGGTGCCCAAAATCCATCCCTAGTTTCAAGTTCCGCATGTCATCGCTCAGTCTCTGGCATCATAGGTGTCCAGCACATGGTGATATAATTGATCATTGGGTGGAGGAATTCGTTCGGCATGTTGTCTTTCCACCAATCATTCACCATACCCATTACCTGCTCTAGTCCTTCTAATGGTTCCCAGCTATTCTCGCTTGTTGGATATCCTTTCCATTTGACTAGGAACTGATCATTTCCATACTAAAGGTGGTGGTCTCGGATTTCTTCAACTTCCCATTCATCTTTCTTATCAATGACAATAGGTGCAGGTCGAGAGTGGGTTCTTTCAGGGAACTTGGAATCGTTATTTGGGTGGAATCGCTTGAGAGCAGAGGCGTGGAAGACTGCAGTATTGCGGTGGTACATACGTCTATCCATTTGGACAGTGTAGTTTTCTGTATGCTCGTCAAAGGATAAGACCTTGAAGGGTCCTCACCATCGGGGTTGTAATTTCTTGCTGTGTCCAACATTGGTAATGAACATGTTTCCATGTACCATGAGCATATCACCTGGTGGAATAGAGATATATTTGCGTCGTCGCTTCTGAGCAGTAGTGGTACTTCAGAATCGGGCAGCTTTAACAGCTTGGAAGGCATCATCCCGAATTGCTTGATGGCAGTTTAGGTGGTCATCGGAGGCAGAGACTGAGGAGTTCTTAAATAGAGTTGTAGGTAGGAGAGGTTATTGACGGCCGAAGATTGCCTTGTATGGAGACATTCCCAAGGTGTTTGAAAATCCAGCATTAATATATGTGGTGAGCTCAATGAGGGCTGGTTTCCAGTTGGTTTGTCGTTCGTTGATCATGTTCCTAATTCCGGTCTTGACTTCGCGGATTTTTCGTTCTTCTTGGCTATTAGTCTCACGATGTCCAGGAGCAGCCATAATATGGTTTATTCCGAGGGAGGTCAAGGTTTGTTTCCAGAATCTAGCAGTGAAACAAGGATCAGCATCACTGACAATAGAGAAGGGGTGCCCATGGGGGGTAAATAGGTATCATTGGAGGTTATTCCAGGTGTCCTTGGAGGAATCGGTAACCTTCATTGGTATGAGCCATGTATATCCAGATAATTGATCCACAGCTACCAAGATGGAGTCATATCCTGTGGATTTGTTAAATGGTCCTGCGAAATCAATGGCATAGGATTCAAATATTTCACATGGTAGTTGGAGGGTCTGCGCTCTCCCTTCAAGTAGTTGTATTTGCTCCTTATTTGCCTGGCAGAGTTCACATTGTTTGACGAAATCGCGGAAGTCCTTTCGCATTTCAGGCCAGTAAATATATTCTGAAGCATATTAAAGGTTGCAGTCCGCACTTTGGTGTCCTTTGTTGTGGATTTCGGTAATAACATATTCCCTAATAGTTATTCCATTGAACATATGGCCTTTTAGGATGTCTAGGCAATGTTCACCATAACGGGTGCTGGTATAGACCATTCCGTTGGATATGTTGTAAGGGGTAAGATCTCCATATCTAGAACTATCCATTGCTTTGAAATAGATCAGGTCATGGCAATACCCTGCTATCATTTGGCTTTGAAAGGAGGAGGTTAATTCTTCTGTAGTTGATCTAATGTCTCGTTCATCTTCAATGAGAGATCCTCTTGTCGGTTCGGTAGGGGTTTCCCCTTCTTCAAAGGTTTCATAGAGTTGTCGGCGATGCTTGGGAATTGTGGGGTGCATGATAGAAACAATGGTTTCATTATTGTATACTCGTAAGGGTCCACCATACAATAGTCATGAATCGGGTACAGGGGGAGAGGATAACGGAGCTGACTATGGAGGGTGTAGATAAGGTATTGCATCCATGTAGGCTGCTGCTTGTTCGAGTTCTTCATGACCTTAGTGTCGTGTTGGGACAGGATTAAAGGTAATAGGAGGTTGAGTCGATCCATCTTCATTGATTATCTCTTCTGCTCCTTCTGCGGTGTCAAAGCTGGTGTTTTTAGAATCGTCAGCAGACATATAATATAGTTGCTGGTATCTGTTGCCGAATTTAATTTCAGTCTGGTGAAAGGGGCAGGTCTCGAGGTAACAGTGGGACCAGTGGAGTCTGCTTTGTTCAAGTTCATGAGGAGGTGTACTGCGGAGGGTGCAGTTGTCTTTCCACTCGTCATTAACGTTCTTTCCTTGTTCTGTTCTGGCAGTTCTGTATATGGTGTAAGAGAAAGGATTGGAGGGAGCGGCAGAGCTGGCGGTAGCCACTGATGGTTCTTGTTCATAGGAGGTGTCATCGGGGCTGTCTTCACTTTGTCTTGTGTGGCCATGAACGAGAGGAGGATCTGCGAGGTCTTAATTCTCATATAGGCGGGAGAGAGCATCAGCTAAATAGTTTGTTCTTCTAGGGGTATAGATGATTTTTGCATCATATTTGCTGATCTCACCTATCCATCGCGTTCTTCTCCTTCCAGGTATTTTTTCTGTTTTAAGATTAGTGAGGGGTTGGTGGTCAGTAACAATGGTGAAGGTATTGCCTATGAGGATGTGGTTGAAAGCGGCAAGAGCATCAATCACAGCAAGGGCTTCCTTGTCCGTTGTTCCATAGTTCATCTGTGAATTAGTGAACTTCCTGCTGTGTAATGCCGCCGGTCTTGCCGTTTCATGAGAGGTTCCTTGTCCAACCCATGCTCCAACTCCAACATCCGATACATCAGTAATCAGCCATATTGGGTCCGGTTTACTGTAGTTGATAGGTCATATAACATTGGCGTTTTTAATCAATTCCTTGATATTGGTAAAGGCTTGGTCATGAGTGTGGGTCCAGACAAATTCCACATTGCCAGTAAGGTCTGTAAGCGGTGCTGTCACAGCAGGGTGGTGTAGTAAGAACTGGGAGATATAGTTAACTAGTCCTAGGAATCGCAGGAGTTCCTTTTGATTACGGTGTATTGTCCATTCTGTTAAACAGGAAATTTTTCCAGGGGCTGCATGTATTCCTTCGTCATCTATAACATGTCCTAGAATGTCGAGCTTATCGGCCAATAGGATTGATTTGTTTCTACTAGCGTAGAATTTAGCTTCCCTTAGTTTGGTACAAACCAAACCTATATGGTATGCCTGTTCTGTTTTGGTGTCCAAGAAGATGAGAATATCATCAATGTCGACCCAGACAAAATGGTAGAGGAATTCGCTCAGGACGTTTTCCATAATTCGCATAAAGGTGGCGGGTGCATTCATATCACCTTGCAATATAACTCGGCTAATGAAATTTCTGAAGGCTGTTTTGAAACTGTTGTAGCGTTCACTTTCTGGATCTAACCTGGTCTGAAAATAGGCATCGCTTAGGTCAATCTTGCTTTGCAATCTAGCCCGTCCAACTGCATTCAGGATCTGGGTTTGGTTTGGGATAGCAGAGCTGTCCATAAGCGTGTTTTCATTTCGTAGTTTGAGGTCAACCAAGAGGCAGATTCTTTTGCCATCTGCTTTGGGTTGAACAAACATAGGAGCGGCACCTGGGGCTTCTTCTCGGTAGATGACTCCTCATCTTTGTTGTTAGTTGATCCAGTCACATAGAGGACTTTTGTATGCGTCAGGGATAGAGTAGGTGGGTTGATTCTTAAGATTAGAGAGGTCTCGAAGACGGATGTGATGGTTCACTTCTCTTGTAGGCGGTAGTTCTTTGGGAATCTGGTCAGGGAAAACATCAGAGTATTCATCCAACAGGCATTGGGCTGTTGCTTCACAGACTGCGGCTCGGTATTCTCCGCTTGTTGGCTTACAAGAAACTCTGATCTTCTGATCTGGGAAATCAATGGTCGATTCCCCACACCTGATTACAGCTTTGTAGCGATTCAGGAATGACATACCTATCAAGGTATTATATTTGGATAAGTTTCCAACTAGCATTTCCTGGGGGGGTAGGATGGCAGAACCAAGTTGAATAGTTGCACTGCAGGTTTTATAGCTTGTGGATCGTGATCCCTTTACTGCCATATTGACTGGTATGGGTTGGTTAAGGTCTCGAGTTGGGAGTCCATGGACATAGAAAAAGGCATTGCTGATCATGTCTCTTCAGATTGCGCCAGTGTCAAATAGGACTCGAGCCTTCTTGCCATTGATCAGAATAGTACCTTTCAGGGCGGTGTGTGCTTTAAATGTAGCCGGAGACCAAACACTGTTGCACTCCACATCGATATATCCGATATGGATCTCCTCATATTTGCCAGATTGGGCATCATCACTATCATTCTCAATATTGTTGGCCAATGCTTCTCGCTTAATCGCTTTTCCTTTCCCTTTCTTCATAGGGCAGTTTTTTGCCATGAGTCCTGTTTTTCCACATTCAAAACATTCTCCTTTCTGCCGTCTCGATTCTTTAGAAGGTTTGGTTTTCTTTTTGAAAACCCGTGGGGCATTGTCTTCAGAGTTGCTGGAGGTTTTGTGTTGAGGTTGACTATTCCTGCTAGAGGATGTCTGTGTTTTATATGCCTTAGTCTCATGGAGGATGGCGTCCTTTAGTTCTGCTCTTGCAATTATTGTCACAATATCGTCGTTGTCTTCTTCGAGTAGTTCTACCTCTCGTTGCAGGGTAGGATGCATAGTATCATAGAATTGTCGCTTAAGAATATATTTGGAAATACTTCCTTTCTTCATTCGGTCCTGATACATCAATAGATCCGTAGCTACATCTGTAATTCTCTTGACATGCATTCCATTAACTTGCTGGAGCTGGTTGAATTTGTTGTATAGGAGGTCGTTGGTAATTGAGGATTGGAATCGTCCTTTCAGATAATCGAGGACTGTAGATCTTCTTAATCTCACATTTCTGCCGTAATGTTTATAGCATTGGTGGTATGTGTTGGTTGCCTTTCCTTCGCAGAATGATCCAATGTATAGTCCGGTTGTAGGATCTTCCACATCTTTCCATTCCAGGAGAAGATAGTGTATGAGTTCTGTCATCCATCAGTCAAAGGCTTTGGGTTTGAGGTCTTTTGCTTCTCCTGTAGACTTCACTGGGAGGTGGAGTTTAAACTTAGGAGGTTCAAATGCTGCAGATACCTCCTCTTCTTCAGGCCTAGCCCGAGATTTTCCTCCTTCAGAGGGCCCTCCTCCTGTGCTAGCCATGTCTGATTCGCTACTGGATTTAGGGTTTATTGGAGGTTTAAAAGAAGGCTTCTTTGCTGGAGTAGAAGGGAATTCTCCTGGAGGTTGTGTGTCTTCTGTGTTTGCAGGTTCGCCCGGCTCTTTAACAGAGTACCAGGGTTGTTTCTTTCTTGTAAGGTCTTGTCGTGGGATTTGCTTCCCACTCCTGGTCGTCAAAGACTCTATCTTGGATTTGAGACAAAGCCAAATGTGCCGTGATTCTGCTGCTTCTCTCCGCTAGCATTCTGAGATGGATATCGATAGGTTAATCAGGCCTAAATTCGGGGACAGGTTCTGAACCACTTGCTGAGATGAAAAAAATGTAATATGTTCGCAAGGTGCTAATCACGTTATCGGTAATAGATATGATAGTTGGCAGGTAGCCTGCTCTTCCCGAGAGGAGGCGAGAGCTAAGAACTAAAGGAGGCTTTGAGAATGTACTGAGGAACAAAGAAGTAACCATTCAACCAAGTATATTAAAATACTGTCTGTCAAAGTCTGCCTTTTCTATCGTAGAAACAGGCGGTCTTTAAATACAAAAATCTGTTCATATCTAGCATGAATGAAATTAATCAAAGGTATCAATCGATACACTCTGGTAAAACTAATTAAGTATCAAAGCGATACTTAAAACAAAATATAAATCAAAACCAAGTATCAAACGATACTTAAAACAAACTAAGTATCCAAGCGATACTTAAAACAAAACATAAAACAAAACCAAGTATCAAAGTGATACTTAAAACAAAACATAAAACAAAACCAATAACCGAGTACCTGTAACGTGTTCGCAAGGTGCTAATCACGTTATCGGTATTAGATACGATAGTTGGCAGGTGGCCTGCTCTTCCTGAGAGGAGGCGAGAGCTGAGAACTAAAGGAGGCTTCGAGGGTGTACTGGGGAACAAAGAAGTAACCGTTCAACCAAGTATATTGGAATACTGTCTGTCGAAGTCTGCCTTTTCTATCGTAGAAACAGGCGGTCTTTAAATACACAAATCTGTTCATGTCTAGCATGAACGAAACTAATCAAAGGTATCAATTGATACTCTTTGGTAAAACTCCTTAAGTATCAAAGCGATACTTAAAGCAAAACATAAAACAAAACCAAGTATCAAACGATACTTAAAACAAACCAAGTATCAAAGCGATACTTAAAACAAAACATAAAACAAAACCAATAACCGAGTACCCGTACTGGTTACAGTACCTGTACCGGTTACATATGGCAGGTCTGGAATGTATCATAGTGGCTTGTAAATAAATGCTGGTACAGAACATTTATGACATCTAGAAGATTGCTCTAATTTTTGATGTTTGCGTATGTGCCTTCTTTGTATTACTAGTGTTACTGTAATAATTGAACAGACAATTGTGTATCATAACATCTGTATAAGATTAACTTCAGGTTTTAGTAGAGTATATCAGTTGCATATTCAATGATGACAGATTTTCTGTCATCATTATTGGTACATGTTTTCGGTAGATAAAGAATGTTACATCCTTAACCATGATAGAGTTTCTTCAGGAACTCAATCATAGCATCAGTTTAATTATCTTGCTCGCTTTTCCTTCCTGTTGTGGTAGGATTATGTAATGCCACTATTATTGATCTTTATTCCATCTTTAATACAGCACATGCCAAGTAAATTACTGTGTTATTCCCTTTCCCTGCAGCATAAATAGGGACCTATAGTCTCTATTAATCAAGCAAGCAAATAACCTCAATCAAGAATTACAACATAGGGGAGGCCCAAGAGGGCAAGTGATGTTTGATGTTTTGTTCTATTCTTTAATTAATTTAGTATTGGGCTGCCAGATCATATGTGATATGATAGGATGGAAAGTCTTCTTGTTCATCTCAGAAATAGTTAATGTTCTATCTATTTGGCTCCTAACAGGGCATAAATCACATCCTACAAGATACTTAGAAGTTATCATTGCATATGGAGATATTCAAGTAGGTACTAGCAAATCTAGTATGATGTAAAAATAAATAGTTGGATAAGGAAACTGTAATAGGTAGCAAATCTGCTACCAGCTATGATATAATTCAAATAACAAACTAGCATGAAGTTAGTATATAGTAGCAGTCAGAATCAGATTCTCTTAGGAGCATGTCTTATGAAACTAGTATTTGCTAGTGTCATTCTACTTGAAATATCAATCGATTAAAGAACTCTTCTAAATTATCACTATTATTCTCTGATCAACTAATCAATATATTGGCTTCAAGCTATTAGGATTTATTTCTACTGACCTTGTAACCGGTACAGGTACTTGGATATTAGTTTTGTTTTATGTTTTGTTTTAAGTATTACTTTGATACTTGGTTTGTTTTAAGTATCATTTGATACTTAGTTTTGTTTTATGTTTTGTTTTAAGTATCGCTTTGATACTTAATTAGTTTTACCAAAGTGTATCAATTGATACCTTTGATTAGTTTTGTTCATGCTAGACATGAACAGATTTGTGAATTTAAAGACCGCCTGTTTCTACGATAGAAAAGGCAGACTTCGACAGACAGTATTTTAATATACTTGGTTGAATGGTTACTTCTTTGTTTCTCAGTACACCCTCGAAGCCTCCTTTAGTTCTTAGCTCTCGCCTCCTCTCAGGCTTCCTGCCCTACTTAAGCTACTGTATTGCGTGTTTCACC
>NW_003299104.1:161845-223969 GCF_000151645.1 Tuber melanosporum
TATCAGATCGAGTCCTAAGCTTACCGTAATTTTGATAAGCTGTAGAAGTATAGTACTATCGAATCTGGACCCAAGTTGTAGTTTTTATAGTATGATGCATTCTGCTATTATACTTTCCCATCATACAAAATTGGTACTATCATCTGGTATCACTTTTTTCTGATTCTTATTATTTCTTCTATATTAAAAGTTAAGAGAGTTGTTATTTGATAATACAATGCTATATATATAAATATAAGTCTAGTATATTTTCCTTAATAGTTTTAAATAGAAATTACAAAAAATTGATACTCATATCAAGCAAGTTTCAAAGAATAAACTCTTCTCCTATTTCTGTTATGGCTAGCAACAAAGTGTTGAGATTTCTAGTTTGACAATCTTTTAATTTTTCATCTAGCCACATAAGTTTAAGTCTAAACAATTCTTCTTTACCAACCTATCTTTCTGACTAATTTCTCTAACTATCTGTTAGATTAGCCCTTAATTTGAATTCAGAGATATGACTATAATCTGTTTCTAAATCATTCCTATTCTCTGTCAATTTTTAGTAAATCTTAGTAGAAAAATATGAGTACCATTAATATACAATAAGGTTTAGAACCTAAATATTCAATCTCACTCCTTATCCAGCCATTATATTAATATACTAAGATTTAAAGCCCTCATGTAACTCTGACTCATCTAATCCCTCAAGTCTAAATTCCTCTATACCTTATCTTCAGCATTAAATTTTCGCTTCTAATGGTATAACTCATGTTTTTTCTTATAAGAGTAGTCCATGTCTTGTTATTATAATAACCTGTTAAGATAATTATTTTATAGATGATATGCCAGTGTTTCTTTTCTCTCTCAAGTTCTCATTATATTGAAGCAGTCTATGTTCTCATTCTAGTATACCTTCAGGTTTACTCATATTATTATTATATCACTGCCTAATAGCTAACATTTGGGATCAATTAACAGGAAACATGAATACCGACACATATATGGCCTCAACTACTTAGGCCCACGCTATTGAAATCATTGAAAGGGTAGATTAACTGATCGTCAAAGGTAGTGGGGCAAAAAGCTTCACCAAAGTGAGCGAGTATCTCTACTGATGTTACATTTTAGGGTGTCCCTCTAAGCTTAAGGGAATTGGGTGTCGGTGAGCAGAGACTAACTACTAGATATTTGTTTCTTAAAGATACTGTGAGAGCCTAAATTACTTTTTCACCCCTCTCGAATTGAACGATTTCCTTTCATATTGGTCACTACTCCATGCACCCGACCACCTTCAGCCATCAATCCTAGCGATACAAAACTCCTCCAACATCTCTCCCGCGGGTAGTCTAATACACGCTTTTCCATAGAGCATTGATTTTCCTCTTATCCCTCAGGCACCGGGAACAAGGACAGCCTGCGGACAGAAAGTTGGCACTAATATGTTGTATATTTTTTCCCTCCTTCTTGAGGCCATGCTCCTTCTTTTCTCTTGCCGGACATCACCCCCTCATTAGTTTTGTTGGGGTATAGCGAATCGCCGGATTCTCATGGAACCAAAGTATAAAGTAAAGTAACATGACCCCTTGCCCACGTATTTCTGCCTATCCCCTCGGAGGATAGTTTACAAGTCCCCCCACGTGTGCCAAGCGCTGAATTAGATCCTGTTTAGCGGCTCTTGGGGACGAGTACTCGTACAAGTACTTACTCCGTATTGCATCCCTTACCTCTCCATGACATCCCAGACTAACCCGGAGTGTTGGGATGCTGTGCGGACAGTGCGGCGATAAGCGATACTATGCGTACGAGTACAGTACTGTACTCGTACTTTTCCCCTAAAGCCATAGTCTATCCAAAGTCCAGACAGGAATGGCAAAACGACAAGCTTCACCCAAGAGGGCAGCCCTCCCCGGTGTTATTCTAACAACATCACGAGAGATTTGTTCAGTGATAAGATAATTTCGGAAACTTCCGCCACACTTGGTCCGCCCCGGAAAGTATCATACTCTACAGTAATTAATGGATACTGGTACTTACTGTACCATTCACTCACGTTCATAGCAAGTTAAAAAAAAAAAACCCCCCCCAAGCCCAAACCACTCCCCTAGCCAACACCATATTCTACAAAGCAGAACTATCCCCAAAATACGATACTATACCGATTTCAACAAGCACTTTCGTGGTGCTTCTGGAGCGATATTCCGGGATAGACCCAGGACTATGTCCTAGAGGTGTATTCATCCCGACATGTCTATCAATTTCCTCAAATTTGGCCCTACGTCTATGATATAACCTGCTCTCTGTCTGCGGGGAGTGGCAGAGCATGGAAGGAACATCGTTGCAAAAGTCCGAAAAAGATATGCACTATGATACAACCGCACTTGATACTTGTAACTTGCTAAACTGCACAACCGCCAAATACGTAGGCAAAAGTACTCGTACCGATCCTGCAAAAGTTCCCGCGGTAGCACCACATGGTAAATTTAAAGCGGAACCCACATGATTGTACAGTACTATAGCCATGGAATACATTGGCAGGGATTGTGGTGGTGGTACGGAGAATACCGTACTGCACAGTACCGCAGTGCTGGGCTGTGGGGTAGCGAAGACTGGAGATGAGGTGGGTGGGTGGGATGGATAGAGATGAGGGATTGGAGGTTCCGCAGGTGAGAATTGACTTGGTAGGCGATGCTCTGGAACTGTGCATCAGCGCAAAACTAGCCTAAACCAAACAGTGGTCACATGAGGTATCACATAAGTACAGTACTAGTCTACCGGTAGCACCAGTACAGCACTCGAGTGCAGAGCATACCCCATGGACAAAACATAAGCAAGGACTGACACACTGCTTTTCTTTCTTCCCTTCCGAACCCGGTGCAATTCAATAGAGAACGCCTACCCTACTGGTCCCAGCACGCTGCATGTAATGGCACCGCGATTGGAGGCCAATTTACAGTACGGTACAGTACAAGCTTACTTGTTTTATAATACGTATCGCACAACACCACCGCGCACGGCCATTCGATAGACAGACAAACAAACTAGACTAGGCTAGGCCAGGCTAGACACTGGATGGAGCCCTTGCTACTGCCCGGTCTTTGCAAAAAATAGGTACATACAATCACCCCACTTCGCTACACTTGCCCATACATGCGCACCCGCTCGCTCGCTCTCGCCGCAACCGCCCTTTCACCTAGCAAGTAAAATCACTTCCCCCATCCAACTCCAAAAGAAAAGATCAACAAAACCAACCAATCGACAAACCACAGTGCCAACCGAATATACCAAGTAGAAACCGAAAGAGAGGCATCAAAAGTTGAAAAGACCGGAGTAAAAGTAAATGGAAGGAGAGGAAGAAAGCAACAACTAAAACAACTTCTTCCCTCTCATCTCCTCAAACGCCATCCTCATGCCCAAACTCATCCTTTCAGGCCTTACCTCCTGCGGCGCAATCACACTTCCACTTCTCCTCCGATTGATGGAGGTTCCGGTTGCGGGTTGGAAGCTGCTAACATCCGGGTCCAGGCCTGTCCTACCATCTACACCACCGACGACGCTTTCTAATTCGCCGTCGAGCGCTGATGCTGCGACTTCAGCTGCGTGTGCGGTTCTATAAGGAGATGTTGTTGGGAGGATGGATGCGGAAGGGAAGGGTGAGGTTAGGCGGTACGAGGATACTGAATCGTTCTTGGCGGCGGGGGAGGAGGGTGGTTCGCTGGCCGGCATGTCTGCTAGGAGGTCGGCGGATGAGACTTGTTTTATGGATTCTGTGCCCGGGCTTAGTGCTGGGCCCGTGGCCCGTGGTGGTAGGGTTGGCGAGAGGCGGCCGGGGAGTGGGGCTTCGTCAGGAACTTCTGGAGCGGTTGTTGGACTGGCGTCTTTGCGCAATGGTGTGGGGGATTTGGAGGATGTAGAACCGGATAGGGCTGCGAGGGGGCTGTTCCTGGCAATTGCCATTGGGAGGCTGGCAGCGTTGGGACTTCGGCCAAAGAGTTCGAGGGGGGGTTCGTCTTCTTCAGGGATGTTTGGGTGGGATTTTCCTTTGGGTGCATCGTCCTCGTCTGGCACGTCGTATTTGGCGATGCTTCGCCTGCGGAAGCGGCCACCGGGGGTAGGTACAAACGAGCCTTTGTCTGAAGTCTCTCCCCACCCAATGTTTGGCAATGATGAGGCTATAGGAGCGGTATGTGGCTCTTCTCCAACCCGGGTCCGAGAGGTTATGGGTTCTAGTGAGAGTGATGGATTGAAAGAGGCACTTATGCCTCCCCGTACCGCGGTGAATCCACTCCGCATTCCAAGGCCTTTTTCGAATGTGAGTGATGGGTCCACTGGAGGAGCTGGGATGGTAGACGGTATGGGTGTGAATGACGGCAGTGGGGGGAAGGATTGGCCGGAGAAGGGTGAGCGCAGAGACGGGGGTTTGGTTGTAAAAAGGAGAGCAGCATAGTCCCGGTGGGGTGGCGACTCCTTTCTTTCCGCCACAGTCTCGTCCATATCAAATAAATCTTCCTCATCATCATCCACGGTTTCTATGTCAAATGACCGTTCCAGATCTCCGTTTACCCCCCTAGACCCATTCCCACTCGTTTCGTCCCCAAACTGTACCTCCTCAAATGAACCATCATCAACTAAAGCCCCGGACCCTGCAGATGCCACGGAGTGGCTTGTAGGAGCCGCCAACTCAACACCTTGCGTCACTTCTAAGTTGGCCGATTTCGCGGCATTCGCAATTTGCTCGACTTTTCCAGAGCCACCATGTCCCCCCCCCCCTGCCTCTACCATTTCTTGATCGCCAGTAGATCCAACAAACTCATCGCCGTCTCTCGGGCCGTATTCATTGTCTTTATCATCTGCTAAGCTCCAGTGTACCTTAGCTGGTGGGGGACTGCTGCGTGACGGAACAGAACTCTCGTCCTCAAATTGAAAAGTAACCCTTTTCGGAGATTTCTGTTTAATCCCAGCAGATTTGCCTGTGGTACCAAACGAGCTACCCGAGGACGATTTCAGAGAGGAAGCAAGAGGCGCCGCCGGAGATCCCGGGCTGTTATCCGAACGGCCGGGTATGGTGGCAATCTTCGGAAAAGTTGATTTCGGTGACTGCGGGGGGCTCGACATGATTTTGTTAGAGGGCGACGATGGTGGGCTCCGGTAGTTTCTATCTAGTAGAGGAAGATATCGGGGGGTGAAAGCAGCCTGGAGGTCTTTATCGAAAGGCGGAGAGTTGTTCTCGTGGCTTCCGAGCTGGTGCGCGGGCGGTGCACTAGGCAACCCCAATCTCAGAGCGTCATCCAGCTGAGATTCCCCAACGTCAAGCGAGACCTGGCTCCCACGTTCCACTCCTGACCAAGTGGAACATGTATCACCATTCTCGTGTCCGGGTGTAGCCGTAGTTGCGACGGTTGGATACGGCGGGGATGCGTCCGTAGCAGTAACATAGTTGTCATGACTGATCTGTCCGCCATCGTTGCCGCTTTCTGTTTCTCGTTTTCGCTTCCTTAGTTTATACTCCTCCTTCAACTTCCACTCGAACGCCTTGTACTCGTTTTCCTTCAGAGCCCCGAATGCCTCGATCTCCGCATCCAACTCTTTCCGTCGTTGTTGTAGTCGCTGTAGAAGGTCTGAATCATTGAGTTCCATGTCGGTATCGGACGGAAGTGATAGAGACGAAGATGACATGATGTTTGTCAACACACGGTACCCGCCGGATGTCGTCGATTTGGTGACGAGCCCCGTAAAATCTGAGTTTGTGAGCGGGGTTGCCGGAGATGAGGCGGTGTCGACGGGAAATTGATCCGAGGATGGAGGTGACATACTCTATCTGGCAGAATATAGAATGTTCCTGTGATTTGGACGGTGCCTGTGAGGGTTAGAAGAATCGATGTGAACAAATACACTCGAATTGTATTTGTTATCGGTACCAGGAGTGTTAATGTGGAGAAAGGCTGTGTCAACGCTCAGACAGCGGATTTCAGCCCGACAGCCTCACTTCTGAAAGAAGGCCGACTCCAGATACCGCCAATCCAAGATAGCGAATTTCAATTGATCGAGGCGCTCCGTACTCGAACACAACGACGAACTTGGAAGGCCCTGGCTAAGGTAGTGATGTTGTGAGGAGAAAGAGACTGTTGGTGGTGATAAGGGTGTGGGGATCTTTGTAGAGCCTCAGGCGAGGTGGAGATGGTGGAGATATCACAAGTGATTGTGCGGCGGGTCCTTCGTTCAGAGCCTAGTGCCGGTACAGTACAGTACCCTTCACCCTTAATCCCCTCAGACTCTCTTGTAAGGTTAAGAAGAAGAAGAAAGTATCGTGCCCGGCAGCCGGATGCGAGAGAAGAAAATAAAAGAGACGGTTCGAAGCGAGTTTCTACAAAGTCGTGATTCGAGGGAGAATTATTCCGCACTGGTACTGACTTATCCCGCAATGCAGTCACAATGACCATGCAAAGTTAGTCCTGACAAAATGATTCTACATGCCGTACTGCATGATAGGATCCGGTACTCTGGAAAGGCCGATCCCCATCGATCCCGGCTTTTGTCCGCATTGTCAGCCATATCAAGCATGCTCAAATCCATCGCGGGATTTCGGTCCTTGGAAGTCCTTGACACCAGGTTATTCGCACCTTTTACCCTAGTCACTTCAAGGTCTATTGTTATGGTGCGCGGTGGAATCCCAGATTCTGGTCACTTGATGAGTACTGTAAGTTACTGTGATTAATACCGTACCGCACTCAGACTGGAATTAAATACTCGAATTAGGCGGGCAACAAACGATCTCTACTTATCAACCATCCTACCTCGTCAATCCCACAGCTGCCCGCTGCCAATAATAACAGCCCCACCAAAAAAAAAATAATTCTGTCTCCCACTGTTTTATTAAATTTCTATTTTGAGATTATTTTTCTGAATCAAAACGTTGTCGTTTTTTTCTAGTAAGAAGTTGTGCTACTTTTCACTTCTTGACGGCTAATGAGGAACAATGGTCGAGCGACGACCGTTGCCATGCGATCGCTCGTTCGTTCGTTCGTTCGTTCGCGAGCATCGGTAACGCAACCAGCCCGATCAAAGTCAAGAGTTAATTTATTCCAAGAAAAAATTAATTGTACACTCAATTAAATTTAAGCAACTATTCCTGCCTACGCAGATAATTTATCTCTTCTGTTAATCATACTTCCTTTGTCGTTTTGTTGTAAAAAATGTGATTTTCCTGGCTCCTACCGTGTCATACTTCCCGAATGGCCAATTCTCCATAAACCTCTATGACAACTGCCACAATAGCGCGCGCCGCTAGGTCCAAATTAAGGTTTATATAGGATCATACATCTGTACTGAATTTTTCGAATTTATTGTGATAGCAAGTTTTTTATTGTTTTAGGTTATATTGTGATGTATTTTGTTGCAGAGGAGGGCGTTACGATTCAAGAAGGACGTTTTCCCGAGTACGATCATTACTTCAGCGCAATGCGAATCTACCGCCACCTAGACGAAATGAATGAAGAAAACAATTCAAAAAAGACAGAAAATTAACAAAATAAAACCAAGATAATCAATATAACCCTCCAGTAAATTCTTAATACATTGAGTTCAATGATAGCACCAGCTCACAATAGATAACACCCAGACTTTCAGATCAATTTGCGTTCCCTCCTCTCCAACCATGTTTTCTTCTGACAATCAATCTGCTCCTCCAAGGGCTCGACAGCCTGAGAAGCTGAGTCTATAAATGTGTCAGAATTCATGCTTCCTTCAATTCATCCTGAATACTAATAATTAGGAATTGATATAATGGGGGGTAAGAACAAATCTGAAGGTACAATAGAATTGAATCACAGTTCTTCCTGATGCAGTAATTACTAAAGATGAAACAATAGAACATACCGCTAGAAGATTGACCACTACCTTGAGCCAAATTAGGAACAAGATCTTGAGAAGAGGGTTGAGTTGCAGGATTGCTAGTGAAAGCTTGATGCTGGAGCTGAAGAGTAGAATGACTTTTGTTTGATGGATTGGATGAATTAGAGTTAGATGAAGACTTCAAATCTGACATTCTGGACAGAGTTTCTGAATCAGACTCAGATATTGAAGCGATAAATCTTCAACCTTATTGATGGTACTGAAACTCAATTACCTACTTCCTAGATTAACTAAGATTTAATAGAAAAGATAAAGTTATTGAGAATCAGATTATGTTCATACTTCCGGTTTTGAAAGTAAACTAAAGAAACAAATATTTAGAGTAATTAGCTAGAAATTTATATCAATAATGTAGAATTGCTTAAATAGAAACTTACACAATAAGGTAAAAAACTAGAGGGAAGTTAACCAGTAGGTTTTAAACCTTTGGAACCAGCTCAAGTAGAAGTTGAAAAAGCATCAATTCTTAGAAACTTGTTCAGTAGAAGTAGCGATATTTGTTGTTCCAATCCAGAAGAAAGTATGATAGACTCCTATTTATATAAAGGAATATAATGCTCAATTATTAAATACCCACATCTTTTAACTAGAAATGTATAGTAAATAACAAGTGTAAGAAAAAGGCGAGACTTGAAAATTAGTAGGAATATGACTCCAACAACCTGAAAAGGTTTGTTTCAAATTGAGTCATATATAATATAAAGTGACTAGTATTACATTTTCTGCAAGAATTCGCTACTATCTCCATAAAGTCCGATGCTATTTCCGCAAAATCCGCTACTATCTCCATAAAGTCCGATACTATTTCCGCAAAATCCGCTACTATTTCCATAAAGTCTGATACTATTTCTACAAAATCCGCTACTATCTCCATAAAGTCCGATACTATTTCCGCAAAATCCGCTACTATCTCCATAAAGTGCAATACTATTTCCGCAAAATCCGCTACTATTTCCATAAAGTCTGATACTATTTCCACAAAATCCGCTACTATCTCCATAAAGTCCAATACTATTTCCGCAAAATCCGCTACTATCTCCATAAAGTGCAATACTATTTCCGCAAAATCCGCTACTATTTCCATAAAGTCTGATACTATTTTCACAAAATCCGCTACTATCTCCATAAAGTCCGATACTATTTCCACAAAATCCACTACTATTTCCATAAAGTCCAATACTATTTCTACAAAATCCGCTACTATCTCCAGAAAGTCCGATACTATTTCCATAAAATCCGCTACTATCTCCATAAAGTCCAATACTATTTCTACAAAATCCGCTACTATCTCCATAAATTCCAATACTATTTCTGCAAAATCTGCTACTATCTCCATAAAGTCTGATACTATTTCCACAAAATCCGCTACTATCTCCATAATGTCTGATACTATTTCCGCAAAATCCACTACTATATCTATAAAGTCTGATACTATTTCTGTAAAATCTACTACTATCTCCATAAAGTATGATACTATTTCAGCAAAATCTACTACTATTTCTATAAAGTTTAATATTATTTACACAAAATTCGCTACTATCTCTGTAAAGTCTAATATTATTTCCACACAATCCACTACTATCTCTATAAAGTCTGATACTATTTCTGCAAAATCTGCTATTATCTCCATAAAACCTGATACTGTTTTCAAAATATCTGCTCCAGTAACAGAATTATATTATTTCTTACTACTGGAACTTACTTGATATTAGTAGTTCTTACCTACTTATGATATTTCCTTGTAGTGCAGATGTTTCCTTTATGCTTAAGCTTATCTAAATGGTTATTATAACTGGTACCAGTACTTGTTTAAGTTGAGTTTGTATTATGTTTGATTGCAGTATCACTTTTTATACTAAGTTTGTTTTATATTTAATTACTCTATTACTTTTAATACTGAATTTATTTTGTGTTAGTATTGCTTTCAATACTAAAGGATTATTTGACTTGTTGATTTCATTCATGCATCTCTTTTTTTGCAGTGTTTTGCGCCCCTTTTACAAAGGAGGAAATTTGGGACTATGATACATGGCACACGGTTTGATTCTGTATTTGGCCTTACTGTACTCGAAGAGTTCTACCCTTTTGCCTATGAAACCCCCCTGTTTGTTACCCGCTGGTTTTCATTATGTCCCCCCCGTTGGTTACAATACTCAACTTTGAGGCCAGCACTCCGTCATGATGTTATTGTATAGCTTGTAAATCATTAAACTATAAAACCTATTAATCAAACTTGAAGTAAGAATAGAGAATTGCGCTACCATTGATAAATCTCAATCCGAGACATTTTATTGTATTTTATTATTTGTAATCTGTGATAACTGTTGGCCAAAATAAATTTCTTGATATCGCGTTCAGACTATTAAGATATAGAAGGTTATTATGATAGGATAAGATTGATACCCCTTTGTTGCAACGTTGCAATTAGCTCTTCGAAAGTCTGCACATCAAGATAAATCCAATAGATCACTAGTCCTTTAAGTCAACGGACCGTTGAACAAAAGAAGCTCAAGGTGAAGCGTTTTCGGTCTTCGGTCTCCCTTTCGTAGGTGATATCATTACATTATCCCTGTTGGTTCTAGTGTCAAGGTTTTCATGCGTTTTTTGGCCTTCGTAAGGTGCTAGAGCGTGCATAACTCGGAGCGAGCAAGAAGACCTGGAAAGCATCAGGTGTCAGGTTTCTTCAACACATGGCTTTCTAAAGGTTACCCGGCCTCGGCTACACGAGGCAACCCCCGCAATCTCAGATTTTTGACATTCGACTTGTTCCTGAAATTAGTGTAATGATAACAATGGAAACCATCACTCTAGCCAGGTTCCTAGAACAGGCCCAGCAGATCCCAATTTCGGAGGCCCTGTTGAAGGAGATTCGTACTATATTAATTCGGAAGACTAAGGCTAATGCTCCGAGGGAGGCCGAAGATGTGAGGTACCGTTTCTTGTCCGCTACTTACTTTTACATAATAGCTAAGTTTGCGTAGTGAGGATTTAGGCCCGCTCTTTAATCTCATCCTTCAGACCACGGGAATTCCTAGCCTGCGTCAGCAACACCGTGCGCTTGCATCCGATACCATCTCCACATGGCTGATTCGATCGGCCAGTTCAACTCCGCTACGGGAAGCTGTGGAGGCGAGTCCTGAGGTCTGGAATTCACTTGCTAATGTTGCGTTCGCTTACTTTGATGAGGCTTCCAGCGCATTATCTAAAGCCCTTAAAGACCTTCTCGGGAATATTTTCTCATCTCATCCGGATCTGGAATTCAAGCGGCAACTGGTGGAAAGCGCACTTGCAGCGCGGGGCAAAAAAGTTGGGTATTATGTATTCGATGTACTCATGAGAAGGGGGGTAGGGGCAGAATGGGTTTTCACCAAGCATGGTACGATTGTGGGGGAAATGTTCATGGCGTTGAAAGATCGGACTCTTTCCCCGGTCATCGGGAGAGCTGTGGTTGGATTTCTGGCTGCAAGAAAGACCGAATTAAATGACTTGGACCGCTGGATAGAATGCTGGGAAGTACCACTGAATATTGCCCTAAGATCTGAGGAAGTACGAGGGAATGTACAAATCTATGCCCTACCAGGACTCTTCCGGCTATCACCGGAGTGCTTTGTGCGGTTCACCCAGGGGGTAAGATTAGGGAGATATAACCGAGGAAACCTTGGGGGCGGGGATGAGCGGGATTTGATGAGTCTTCTTCGTTGTCTCAAAGTTGGGCGAGATCTGGGATTTGTGGATGAAATAAGTACGACGAATCTAGTGCCACCTTACTTCCAATTAATCGACTAATTGTGACTCTGTAGATGATGCAGCCAATGCCGATAATAACGATCCGTTAGGCTCCACTCCTGTACAGCTTCCTTCCTCTTTTGTTTCGCCACTCCTCTCAAATGCACACGGGCACACCCGCCTCGCTGCACTCACTTTAACGACATATTCTCCAACTCTCACAAAGCCCCTCCCAACTTCCGCCTTCCGTGTATTGAAGTCAGCACTCCCACCGTTACACGCAGAAACTGACGCAGAGGTGAGGGACCTGATAATTGGGAGTATAAGGCAACTCGTAGAACGTTTGGGTAGCAGTTCCTATGCCCTCGATAAGGACCTGCAAGGACTTCAGAAAAACGCCCTTCGCCTACCCAAAGACCAAACCACCCTCTCAAGAATTCTGGGACACAAAGAAAGCATTGAAGAGGCAGCTTCCTTTATAAGCTGGTATTTGAACTTTCTGAAGTCTCAATTAGCCCCAGGGGCGAGCTATCAGCGTGTTGTGACAGCGCTGAGAGTTCTAATAATGGTTGTCCGTTCTGGAGTTGACCCGTCACTGGTGGATCCTGACGACAAAGCAAGCAAGAAGAAAGGGTTACTATACTGGCCTCCAAGTGTCCGAGTAGATTTTTTTGATGGAGCGATGAAGAGGGTATTGGTCGATTGCTTATTCAACCCCTTTGAAGATGTAAGGGTTATGGCAGCAGAAGTTTTGAAGTTCGCTCCTGACTGTGGCGGGTCACTTCGGGTAATTCTGGAAAGGGGACTCAGGGAGATGAATACCTCTGGAAGAGCTAGAGATGCGGATGGCGTTGCTAGATCTATCGACCTGTGGTTCCATTTTGCGACGAAACGTTCCCCGGAATCAAAGCTCGAGGAACTTTGGGGCTTCGCGGTTGCTGCTCAAAGTGGCGAACTTTGTGTGGTAGATTGGGTGCTAAATGTTTTGGAACTGGACTACCTCAAGGTTGCCCGAGAAGACTTCCAAAGAGCTGTTCGAGAGAGACCCATTTATGGCCTTTTCTCTGCGCTCAGACTCATATTCGAAGGGGGGGGGATTTGTCAGGGTGCTCTCAAAGGCTGTGCAGAGAAACTCCCCGTTTCTCGGATCCTCGAATACTGCGTGGAGATCTGGCAGATGTCTAAGGACATTTTGTGTTTTGTTAGCCCAGAGGGATATGTGCCGCAGGGGATGATGGAGGAGGACACAGGAGATGATGGAATGGACACACAAACTGTTATGAGTTATTGTTGGAGAGCAGTCAAAGAATCCAGGTATGCAGTAATTTGCCAGTTCATGTGGAGTCACTCGTCTTCCTGATTTTTAACACTATTTAAAGTGCACTCTTAGGCGCAATTATTGGTACAGCCGATTTCGGCTCGGGTCCCCAATCACTGTCCAAGCAGAATTTCTCCGACATCGGAAATGTCTTATTAGAGCAACTATTAGATATTCGTCATCGTGGCGCTTTCTCCGCAGTGTCTCCTAGTTTCATAGAACTTTGTTCCCGGTGCTTAGCTACCCAAACCCTTTCCGATTTACCTGAACAATGGCTATCTAAGAGCATTCTTCAAATAATCGATAAATCCGACTCGATCACTCGGCGTTCCGCCGGTCTTCCTTACCTAATAGTTGGCATTGTAATCGCGGACCCACACCCAGACCGTCCACTACTCAAATCAACTTTTGAGAAACTGGAGGAATTCGCGCGTTTGCCCGCTGCCCTCTCAATAGACGGGACCAAGGTCAAACTTCCTCAAGTTCACGCCCTTAACTGCTTGAAAGTCATGTTTGCGGACTCCCGCCTATCATCCTCTTCGCAGGAATTCCTAGGGAGAGGATTAGAGTTATCTGTAAGCTGCTTCGCAAGTGAGGTCTGGGCTATCCGAAATTGTGGTATCATGTTATTCACTGCGCTTGTGAATAGACTTTTCGGCAAAAGAATGACAGGGACTATAGAAATCAAAGACTTCCTCGAGCGTTACCCAGCGGTGACATCAGTCCTGCTACAAAGTTTAAACGGAGAATCGGATATTAAAAGCGTTGAACAACTTTATCCAGCACTATCACTCATTGCTAGGCTAGAACCAAGCGAAGGGTTTGATGCAAACGCTATTGAACCGGCAGTGATGAGATGTTTGAGTAGCCGCTTTTGGAAAATTAGGGAGATGGCTGCGAGGAGTTATTCCACCCTTGTTAGCGCTCAGCATCTCATTGAGGTTATTGATCAACTACTCCGGGATGCAGGGGAAAGTCGGAGACAGAACTTTGTCCATGGCCGGCTTTGTGCCGTTAAGGCTTTGCTGGATAGAAGAGGCGCGGGCAGCGGGGAAAAGATTTTCGAGGTCCTTGGAAGGTATTGGAGAATTTTGGTGCAGTCAAATAACTGTGCGGTAACAAAAGCCTCGTTTTTGTCTCTCATTAACAGTGATAATATTCAACGACTGTTAAAGACACCGCTCAATAATCGTATGTAAACGTTTCCTCGACTTGTTACGGAACCGCACTAAAATAAATTTAATAGCAGCCCAGAGTCTTCTCAACAACCTACTGGAATATTGCAAGACTTCGCAGGAGGTTCTACAAGAGGTTGGCCGAGCGTCTACAGTTGGCCGCTCAATGTTAAAAGAGGAGTTAACCAGATATATCTATAACCTTGCAGCTTACTCAAACGATCGCATACCTACCCTTATCACCTCCATAGCCAGCGAGGATGAAGAGCTTGCTTTATATACTAGCTCTCACCTTTCCTCCTCCCCTCTAAATTTCGATCAGGATACTCTCACCTCACTTGATGCCACCCTGTGGACAATAATTACAATTCACCCATGGGATCAACTACGTACCATGGCTGTAAACCTCCTATCAGAATATCCCCCACCGCAGGGAGCCCCAGAAGAGTTTCTCCAAGAACGATGCAAGATTCTCTTGACGCTCTGTACTAGTGCATCCACCGAGCCATGCCGTATCGCAGCTCTCCCGGCGCTAGCAAAACTAACCACCCACTTGTCTCATCCAACCGCATCTCTCCTCAAGGAGATAACAAAACAAGTAGAGCTATCGGGCTACGAGGACAATCCTTTCCCAACTCGCCAGGCCGCTGTCTCCGCTGTGAAAGCCCTATGTCCAATTCTAACATTTGAGACCTTCAACCACGCCTACTTCTGTCTCTACGACTTCCTCCATGACGATGACGAAGACATCCGCGAGGAAGCCGCAAGAATCGTCAAGTCTGTCACGAAAGGAGAACACACCCTTCTCCCCCTCGCATCCGCTGATACCCTCATTGATAAAATGGCTAAATCATTCAGTAAGGATGAAGAATTTGCTAGAGAGGTCGTTTCGAGAGTTGTTGTCAATGGCGATGTCAAGAATCTACTGAAACAAGTCTCCACCGAGGATAAAATTCTCTTTGCTAGAGAGAAGCAGAATCTGTTTTTAGATGTTCACGGCGAGGTAGTGCGCTGGGCCGCGGTGCTGGGAGGGTTACCAGAAAATAGCCGGTTTATCGAGGATACCCTAAATGCCGTTGCCAGGGCTCGAGAGTTCGCCAAGGAGATGGGGGAGGAAGGGCCTGTTGGGTGGATGCGTGAGGAAGAGGTGTGGGTAGTGTTTGGGCGGGTCGTAGAGGGATTGAGTATCATTAAAAGGTGGAGGGGTGATTGCGGGGATGAGGCCAAGGAGTTCCTGATGGAGATGAAAGACCTCCAAGCCCACGAGCTGTTTTTGGGAAGGTTGGAGGAGGTTTTGGCTGTTTAGGTAGCCAGATGTAGAGCACCTGGAAGGAATATAGAGCATGTTTTGATGTGTGCCATAAACACTACCCAGGGTATCACATACAACCGATTCTCGAATATCCCCATATACCCCTCTGCGAGTGATTCTGTTCCCGGTTCTCACCAATGCCAAAGGCTATAAGTACTTGTCACTTTTAGGCCAGATACCCATGCAAAACCACTCACACATCCAGCGCTTATGACTTCGCAGGCATTAACAAAAAACCCCACCATCGTACAAGCATCATCGAGAAACAAACCCTAGCTTCTACCACCCTCAGGTCTAAAGCAAGCGATATCATACAAAAGCCAGAATATTTCGCAAACGAAGCGCAGGTTCAATTACTACCCGTACCAAACAAAAGTACTCCACACGAGAACAGAAAAAGTAGCAATGGAAGCAATGGAATCGATTAATTAGGCTAACGAAGAGTTGTGAACAGGCATGCCTACTCACTCTCGGGTAATATATGTCAACGAACTTCATGAAACAATTATAATAATGGCAAGATGGCCGAGTTGGTTATGGCGCCAGGTTAAGGTTATCTTAACACGTATCCTGGTTCGGGAAACTGAGCGTGGGTTCAAGTCCCACTCTTGTCACTACTTTTTCCGGTTCATTTTTTTTCCCATTCTAATCCCTCTTCCCCTCTCACCTCCGCGAACTTTGCTCCCCACCCGCTCGCTCCCCTCCTAGCCCGTTTCCTTCAATACTTGTAGGGGATTGGGTATTCTGGTTCTACTGGTGGGAAAGGAGGAAGCAGCTGGAGCTCTTCCATGTTCACCATTCCGCTGAGTTTTTGGTTGACGCCGGCTTCGCGCCGAATTCAACGAAACCGTCTAACGAAATATCTCATAAACCTCTATCATACAATCCGTAAAAACCGCCACACGCCCTAGCAGATAAACACACAAGTGATACGAGAAAGGGGGTAAAGGTGAAAGGAAAAAGAAAGACAGCCATCAAAAAGCACAATTGTACAAAGCACCGTTCAAAAGAGTATATTCTGGTACCTACACCTCCGCCCCCGCCCACTCCTTCTGTTTCTTCCCCCCCCTCCCCCCCTCCTTCTCGGGCCTCGTCGTCCTGCAAAACGCATGTCAAGGCACTCCCCCGCCTTCCCCAAAGCAATGCATTGTAGAAGAGAGGATAGTGAAAAGAAAAAACTCCTATGCTAGGACGTACAATGCGAGACGACAAGGCAAGAATCCCTCATGAACTCTTCAAGTTCCCTCGTCTCCTCCACTCCTAGCGCCCCTTGTCCCCTCCTACCATCCGCCCAAAATCCAATTTTAAGAGAAAGCAATCCCACACTAGAGCAGCATAATGAGTTCGAGTGAGAGCGCACGCAAAAAAGAAAGTGCTAGAACGCAAGTTCCAACCGCGGGCTGAAGGAAAAGGAAAAATAAAAGTCAGGAGAATAGTAAAAAGGAAAGATAACTGGGCTGTTCAAGTAACGCATGTTAAATGAAGTGAAGTGAAGAGTTTCGGACGTATTGCAGTCCTTTGGTTTGTGAAGAGCTCAAATAGAGAACTAAAAACTAAACTGTAATAAAAAAATAGTAATAAAATAAGATAATTCGTGAATGGACAACTTTGTGGGGAAGAGTAGGCAGGTAGGTAGCTATTTGGATGGATAGGTAATTAAGGTGGGTAAGGTATCGTAGGTAAGGAGGAAGCCGTGGGAGAATTTATGCTTCGCCCACACCACTCAGCTTCTTACCCAATCGTCGGCGAGCTTCTCCCTCGACACTGGTACTACTGATTCTTCGTCCTCCAAAACTTCGTCTAGGTAAGCCACTAGCAGGCAGTGGAATTCCACTTTCTCCCTTGGAAACAGTGTTTCTGCGGATAGCGGGAGCTGGAAACGTGTCATCCGTGCTAGATGCCACACTACCAATGCTTGTTCGATCACGCACGTTGATAGTAGTCATTCCAAACTCAGAATGTGTTTCCATGGGTGTTACCCTTCCTGAGAGACTAGCACGACTGCTCGGCCTATGTGATTGAGGAAGTTGAGATCCTAGTGATGAGCGTGAGGTAGCGCCCGAGGCACGGCTTGATGGGCGAGATGTCGCTCGCGAGCTTGGTCGCTCGCCAAAGGATAGTCGGGTGCCGTGCGGGTACACGGTGTCCCTATCGCTACGACCAGAAGTAACAGAGGAAATAGAGGATGGCCGGTGTTTCTTTTGTGACCTCATAGTAACCGTTGGTGGGATAAAAGCTCCCTGGTTGCGAGGGGATATCCGAGGAGGTGTGTTGACAGGTCCTGGTAATTTACTGCGGGCATGCTGAACTCGTTGCTCCAGCCTTTGCATCTGTCCTATCAAGCCACGGATGTGGTGAAGTGACTTCGAAGATGGGATAGGCGGCCTCATGCCGGGTCCATGAGATCCGAATGACGGAGCTCGTGAGTGGGCAGGTCTCTGATGGTGCTTGGGTCGGGGGGTCAGAGCTGGGTCCTCCCTTGCACGAGAGGGTTGGGAAGGAGTTGTCGACACCTCGGACATTGGGGGAGATGGGGGTGTCGGGGAGTGATCTGATTGTGGAGTAGATGTGGATGCTGCGGAAGGTGTTGTAGGAGTACTCGGCGGTCGAGAAGCGACCGATGATGTTTCCGATAGCGTTGACTGGAACTTCGCGGGTGGCGGAACGTGATGCAGGCTTCCATTACCATACTTCGCTGCCATAGCCATAGCATTATTTAACTTATCCACCGTAATATCCTGTTCCACCTTCAGATCCGATAGCTCGTCTCTCAATCGCTGGCATTCGATCCTTAATCCCTCCCGCTCCTGTTCTCCAATCTTAATCTCCTCCTCAAGTAGGACCCCCCTTTCAATAGCCTGGTTATATTTCGACTCCATATCCTCTAAGGATGATTTGACTATGCGCTCCTGTCGTTCAAAGTCATCGTTAGAGACCTCGATGTCCCGTAACCGGAGCGAGATTTGTCGGTTAGTTTCGCGAAGATTGGTAATTTCCTTCTGGAGGGTATTTTGGGCGCTATTGGCCTCGGTTTTGGACTGTTTGTATTTATTCTAATAAGCGTTAGCCGATACGTTCATAGAGAACCATTTCCTTTAAGTCAGGAGCTAGGGCTCGGGGATGCGACGGAGGTTCCAAACATACTTTCCATTCCTCAACCTCATATCGTAGCCCCTCGTTCTTGTTCCTTAGATCCCGGTGTTGCTTCTCGCTTGCTTCGAGTTCCTTTTCAAGTTCCTGCTCGAGCTCCTTGGAAGACGCCTGAAAGTCTACAAGTTCCGATTCTAGTTGCTGGATCTGAGACTTGTAGTAAGCTAGGGCTTCTTTAGCCTCGCTTCCGGGCGAGTCGCAATCCTTTGATGGCATAGCTATTAGTTGGTTATTTTTCTTTTTTGTCGATGTCAATAGTTGGAGAGAGTGTGCTAATATTCGTTATGTCGTTTCGTCGGATACAGTAAATCGCCGGAGGGCGATGGGCCTCTTTCTCGGTTGGTGGATGACTGCTCTAGCTGGCTAGTGGCTGACTGTTCCGTGTGTCGTAAGGATAGGGGGCGGGGAGCTCGTTCCAGCGGCGACGATGGGGAAAGCGAGAGAGGAAAGGAGAGAAGGGGTGATGACCAAATCTACCGTACCGAATATTCGTTATCGGACTCCTGAGACGGTTTCCCCCTTCTTTTCCTGCACGTTTTTTGCCTATCCAATCTTCTTTATCAGGCTCCCTCCTCCTTTCTTTACCTTTGTCGCCGTTACCCGATGCCGTCCCCGCTGGTTCACCTGTTCGTCAAATAGGACCGGTTTGCTGACTACCGGTATGGGCGGGCAATATCCGTGAGTCGTTGTCGTCGTCGGTGTTTGTCTTCGTCCAGCCGGGGGGAAGGAGAAGAGGACCAAATGAAGGTGAGTTGGCGGGGTTGTTGTTTTGTTGTCTCCGGTTGTCAGGGGTGAACAAATTAAACCCTGTTGTGTTGTCCAAGCAGCGAAGCACCGGTAGAAAAAAAGCCGTTCTCAGCATTTGTTTGCAATGGCCTAGCTCGCCAGGACGAATCATCAGCAGAATACACAGATGTTGTTTATTTTTATCATTTCTATGGGAAATGGCGGAGAGATTATCATATCACTCTACCGTTAATATTTATTCATTCCAGCTTATCGCGGAATAGGATCGGTGCTGTATGCCACTGCGCCTGTACCACATAATAATATTATTATATATTATCCCGCGTCGGATAATGATGATAATGGCTTCTTTTGGCTCTGGACCTTTGTACTCGAGTACTGGTACTAGTGCAGTAGAACACACCCACTTGCATTTCGGTTAGACGGTCAGGCAGATCTCGAGTCCACAAGGTAATGGCTTTCGTTGATTCTGTGTTATGAATCACGTGAACTGCAAACCGAATCTTCCCGAATGGTTGAAACTGTTGGGATCGGGAAGGATGAGAACATCGATGCGGCTCGTAGAATGCAGTCTGGGTCCCCTTGGTTGCATATGATACCTTGTGTGCAATGCAGGTCGCCTGCTGTAACTTTCACCCATATCGCAACGGTGCTTTGACAAAAGCCGTTCAGGGTGCTATATTTCAAGCCGCATGATGACAACTTTGTTCCTTTTCCTCCATTTCATAAGTTACCGACGGCATGTAGAAAAATGCGCTGCGAATATCCCATCAAAGTGCTGGCAGACTCCATACCGACTCAAAAGGTGCCGTAAGTTAACTCCTTCCTCTCGAATCCACCGCTGCACCAGTGTTTCACCGTACAGCTCCCCGTGAATCCAGGGTACTGTACTCTACTAGTGCTGTAGACTACAACATTCTACCACCCCGAATACTATAGTGGAATTAGTGTTTGGGCCTTGACGAGCCATGTGACTAGAATTCGCTCCCTATTCACGCATCAAGTTACGAAGAAACACAGCTCCCCCACACGGTATCTAAATTATCTAAATTATATACAGAATGATCCTCTCGACCCTTTTTACTACTAAACTAAACGGAGATGGTAAGATAACCAGTCAGATAAATGAGGTGATAAATTAAATTAAAGATAAATGTATCATAGTTCCACCCTTCAAAGCCGCGGAAGGGCGTGGGATATCTTTTAAGAAGACAACAGCACGGTAATATAAAATATTAAATATTACCTGCGCCGCATTCCCTCGGCGAAGTAAAGCCACTTTCTCCGATATACAATATATACCACCAGGGGTCTCTATTTGAAACAAGGGTTCGTGTGGTTCAATCTACGAGTATAAATTTCCGAGGCCGAACATAAGACGAAATACCAACAGCGCACTCCACCTTCATTTTGACCTCAAGCACTACTATGCCAGTGCCGTAATGGGGCCCATTGTTGCAGTGATCTTGTTTTCACCTTGCCGGCTATTAGGGAGGTTTTGCTAAGACGGTCGTAACTTGAACCTTCCTTATCACCACAGCAACGGCACTAACCTTTCCACATGTGCGATAGTGCTCGGTGGCTCAACTTTGCACAATCTCAAGAACAGAGACGGTCGTAAAGTGGTTGTGTTTACCAAAAATGGATAGTTTGCACAACGCTAGGAGAAAAGTTTTCAACCCACACCAAGTTTTGTACGAGTACTACAAGTATGCTTACGAGCAGCAAACGCCATAATTCGCCACAAAAATAAGCACAGTTCTTGTTACGACGGTCGTAACAAAACCTCCCCATTGAATTGACACACTCCCACCCCAAAACTCACCATATTACATTACTTGCTGTTTTCCAAAAGTATCAGGAAATCTTGGCACAGTCTAGGCCTAGGAAACGCCAAGATTTCCTGATATGATACTTTCGAAAACAGCAAGTATGATATCATATAAATGTACAAGTACTGTACAGCTCTATCATTACCCTAAAAAATTCTCCAGGAGCAACGATAGAGAAGATATTATCCCCTTTGTCTAGTTAGGTCGCTAAATATTTCTCGGAGAAACCCCAGAGAATGAACTTACCACCCCCATATCATAGTACCGGTACTGGCATCTCCAGTCCAGTATTGCGGGAACCTTGGTTGCAAAATAACTTTTGGGGTGGACTTTTATAATAAAGCGGCCCATGTTTGGTCTTAACATCTTCGGGGTATTCTGTACCCTCGCCAACTTGTGTGTATACTTGAATAACAATTCTGAAACATTCCTGTTTTTATACCGATTGGCTTTTTGTGTATTGATGGTTTTGTGTTCGTGCCACACAACTGTGCACCAGAACACCAATGGTTTTCAAAAGTGTTTCCGATGATCATGAACAGTACTGATAGTGACACTAAAAAGATGGCAGCCAATCCAGAAAGCATGAGGATGATAAACACCTATAATTTCCCACAGGAGTTTCACTCATCCCACATATTCTCCTTAATGCTAGCTCCCCCGAGATTCATCGTTGATATCCTTGTTCTGTGCAGGGATGCTGCTGCAGGGGACGTTCCAACTCTAAAAAATACGGTCACGGTAGTTGGCTGCGCTGAGAGAGCGAAGAGAACAGAATCAGACATGACGATCCCAGAAACAGTGCAGACTTCAAAATACAATTAACTTGGTAGCCAGAATTCCTTCCTCCTGTCTAAGTTCAGTTACCAGCCACTCCCTTCAGTTAGTTCTTATTCACGCAAATTTCGACCAGCAAAGTTTCTTCAAATACCTATGGTCTATCTCTCTTCACCAATATTGTCACTTAATCAATAGTGGCTCATTTTTTCTCTTCATAATGAATTAGACACTTGGTGATATCATATTATGAAATAGTTTCATTAACTACTGGCGAGTAAATCCACCTACTAGCAGGATAAGTATTGGTTCCCATGGTATTGTGTGAAATACCTAGCTAGCGCAGTGGTTAATATGTCAAGAACCAATTAACCTCCTGTGCACTTAGCGGGGGCCCAGGAGTTCGATCCCAGCTCTTTACTGAGTTGTTCTTGAACGCTCCATCATGTAGAGCGGGGCAATTCAAAAACCCTGCCCTACTGGAACTGGGAGATTGTGGCGGTAGAATCCGACTCTGGACCCGGACCCTGTGGGAAGTGGTCTGCGATCGGCGGCACATTTTTTTCTTTCCACCCCCCGGCCCACGGCAACAGTTGTTGTAATTCCTGAATGCTATTTTCCTGAATGCTATTCAGACTCTAGTGCAAGCTCAACTAAACTGGCCTCCGAGTGTGATCATTTGCCATCAAACCACACTGTCATCATCGACCGCCTCGCAAACTGACCGTCTTTCACCAAGCCTCAGTTCGGATACAAGATTCCGTTCAGTTTTGCGGGCGTTTCTGCTGTAAAAATAATCGTCAAGTAGGAAAAAACGGTCACTTTATATGGGGCAAAGGAACGGAGCCGTTGCATCCAAATGGAACCTAAGGAATGTTCGGTGTGAATTGTCCATAGTGACAGTGACCTATATTTATAAATTCATGTCCCGGGTGTATCTTTGCTTTTGATACTCTTTGTGAGGATCTCCTACCTCGTACAAGGATGGCAAGTTCCTATCACACTTACCGGAACCCTAGTATCTGACAATGTTCAGTCGCCTATACCGCTGGTACACAAATCCTTCGAACTCCTTTCCCGTGGGCGGCCTAATATACATTCCCCCTTACTTCACTGATATCCTTTCTCCCTCCACTTCCCTAAACACAATAACATAGCACAGGCGGCAAGCACTTACATATTTCTTTACTTTGAGGTTCTACGTTCTTATGACTGGACTTGATGAGATTAAAACGATGATATTCTTGTTATCAAGAAAAAGGAGAGATGAAAAGGACAAGATCAAAAAGGGAAGGGAATTAAGTGTAGGGAAGAGGTGAAGGGGAATCCTCATTCCTCAGACAACCCATGCCAGTGCTTCAGTGAGGATGTAATCCTCAACGCACATATCTCACCCAACTATTCAAGCAACACCAGACAGTCCACAGTAGAGCTCCAAGTCGGCACACTTCCGATCCCAATTCCCTATGCCTATCAACGCTTCTAGCAAAGGTTCTATTTCTTCTCACATTAGCGTGGTCTCCCAGCCCCTACGAGGCTATCATTTCTTCTACACCACGGAAGAATAGATATGTTCAGGATTTCTGGAGCACAAAGCCTCCCGAGCTCAGTGATCAGTGCTATTTTTCTTTGGGAATCCGAGCAGCATAGTGGGAGGAGAAGCACCCAGGGCAAGCACAGAGAACAATCTTACCAAAATTGGTGTTTGCCGCTAAACTTTCGGTCTATTTTTCGCCCTCCCTCTCTGTTGACTGTCCTTTATACTGTGCTCTTGTATTCTCCGCGGTATCTATCGGAACTCCTCCCAGGATAGGAAAATATGGAGATTCCAATAGCGCTATAGTAGTGTTATGACGCACAGAATGGTAGAGTGCGGCGGCCTGGTGCTGAGTGATAATTTGCCCACTACTCGGGGAGCCAGGATTACATGAAAAAATCGCGAAACGAAAAATTCCTTATCGGACAGTGCAGCTTAGGCACTTCTTCCTGGGAAGGACATAAACTCCCCACTTCGTTACACTACCTTGGGGGCAGTGGTTTGTCGGTTGTTTTTTTTGCCCGTGCTCATAGAGAAACTCCGGGTGGCAATGTATCTCAGGTGCGCTGTCTAATACCGTCACCAGGCCCATAAGCTAAGTAATGCGAGCGCAAAAATTCCTCCCACCTAACGCAACGCCACCCAGGGGATTGTGCCCGGCATTCAGGTCGGTCTTCACGAGTACCGATATGGCATCATATAACAAGGCGATTAACTATGGGTAATGACACGAGTGATGTCTGGTGATCGCAGCTTGCTGGTCATATACTGTGGCTTGGGTCTGGTGGATGCTTGCTAACATCATACATGGGTTCCCACGGGTCATGCGCTGCATGAAGGGGGTCCAGAGGATCAAAAGTGGGAAGAAATTATGTCCGCATAGCCATGCGGTATTATTTCGAATAACAAAATCCTCATACAATCCCTGGCAGGAGGCTGGCCCTCGCTGCAGCTATCAGACGGATCACATATCTTTTACTAGAAGCCGCTATTCATACCCAACCAAACTTTGTTGAGAAAGTATAGTAAGTCTGCAAGGCGAGCAATAGTGGCCGATGTCCATGCTTACTAACCAATCTAGTCATCTGAATGCTAGATAACACGTATAGTATTCACCATGGGCAGTTGTTTTTTTCAAATCAAAGGAGCGGAAAAGGAAAAAATATTTAAGGACCTGTTATGCACGCCACAAAAGTAGGATTTTTCCGGCCTTTACAGCATTTCTGTTCCAAATGAAATATTTTAACGTTGTACTTCTTACATTTTCCATTATAACTCAACTCCCCCTCCAAAGGATCCCGCTTTCATCGAACTGGGCAATAAGGCAGCTGTTGTCTGAATATGGTTTGTCTTCTTCCCTCTCGTTGAGGGTCTTAGGATGTTAAAAAAACACAATTTTCAAGAAGGACAGCATTTTTGTGAGTTGCTGGCATATGATACTAAACAGAGCCTTAATCCTTGCTCAATTTTTCCTTCTGTCTTCTGGTATTATACCCTGCCGGTCACTGACTCCTCCTACGATGGGCGTGGTCCATGGGCATGGTCCAGGGTCTTATTCCAACTTACCACCTGGTACGATATGATAGCAGGTCTGATTAGCGCTAAATCCTTATTGAGGAAGGCGAAGATCTTCACCCCCCCCGACCCCCATATGCAGGACTTCTTAACCGTCCTACAATCTAATATGTACCGGATAGTTTATACACCATAAATTCCTCAGTAATGGCTCGCCGTAAGAGGAATTAAGCTCCTGGGCTCCTAATAACCGCGCAGGGGTTAATTTGTTTTTGACATCTTAACCACTGCCTCTCTTAGGCATTTCACATAATATTACCATGGAAAAGAAACTCCTCATCCTTCTGACAGGGTTTTTTGCTTTTCCCTTTTGGTTCCAGGGGGAAGAGCTGCGTTTTCCTCCCTAAACGGTCGGGTAGCTAATGTAGGTCTCCTTGATTTCCAAAGGTTTCCCTCCGGAGGAAACTAAAAAATCCCACTATGCAACTTGAAGATATCTATTAACAACCCACCCTTTTGCCCATTCTCTACTTTCTTCAGATGGTTGGGGGATATCATTTAAAAAGCGGGTCTGATGGGACCACAAAAGCTAAACGGGACATTTCTCCAAAGTTTTTTTTTTTGAGGGACGAGCAAGATCAACTATGAATGTCCAAGAAGCTAAAAAAATCAAAGAGAAAAATAAAGCTAAAATGAAACTCAATGCCCCCTAGATATAGAATCAGGAGGCTCGCCTCGTAGCTGATAGAATATTCCCTTACCGCTCGAGTAACTGGTACCGTATTGGTAGCCATGGCTACCGAATTTTTAATTTTTTTGATCAATAGTGTATACGTAAACAGCAATATTTCTCCCTTTCACTCCCCCTTTCTGTCTTCCTTCCTCACCTCTGACCCTCTTCTCTTTACCTCCCGCAAGCCTCCCTCTCACACATATTCTTCACCACCGTACTTGATCTCTTAGTCCCCATCCAAAATCAAACAGCCAACTAGGTAATCACCTCCAACCGCCCCTGGCAATGAGTGTCTCGGCCCTCATTGGTGAACGCATTAGGTATCACTTGCACCTTCGCACCGCAGCAGCCGCTTTTCGGAACTTCCCAGGTTCCGGACAACACTTTGAAACCACCGATTAGCAGCACCAAACCACTATCAGACTCCTTTCTGCGGCTACCTGGCTCCGTGGGGGTGTTAACCCAACAGATTTTGACAGCATGTCACTCGAAGTTCCCACCCTGTATTGAGTGTCCCTTATCTTGCTATAATAAGAAAGTTCAACTGTAGACAGGGCTCTACCTGGATCCAACCCTGAACACGATTTCCTCTTGTTCTCCCACGAATCACCAACCTTATTGGGATCTCGGCATTTATTGATCCAAAATGCAGAACCACCCCGCTTTCTTGTAAACGAGGCGAACAGATTGTTTAGTATCCCGATCCAGAGTGTCACACATGAGCGTGTTGGCGGTTCTTGTCGATCAGGTACTCGGAACAGGCCGGACAGCGATCAGCAACAGGGTTTCCTGGGCAATTTTCCATTCTCGGAACTCGCATGCCGGCAGCATAACAAGAAGGCTCCACCAAGAAAAACAAACAAAATACCGGGGCTAGTATATAACCCAGATTGACCGCCGTACCGACACTCTTTATTCCTGATCTCCTGCTGCGCAGCTTCGCCCCCAAGTGCGAATTTTCTCAAAACCACTTTGAATAATACCGGTATGTCAATAGTTGCCCTCGACCTTGTATGTCACCGCAGTTGAATAACCGGTCAATCAAGCGTAAGCCAACTAAGCTAATTCTTTAGCAACCACTCTCAGATGAACTACTCGAGCACGAAACCATTGTCATACCGAATATGCCCACTCATACGGAACTCCCCGAGTAGACAACAATAATCTTTGGACAAGTATCAGGCATGAAGTACCAGGCTATTTGAATCTAAATTTAGTATGGGCGCTCGGATGCGCACTGATAATTTGCATAAAACGTTTCGATCCTTGTCCTCCGGTACTTCATACCAGATGCTTGGACCAGACCGCACCAAACACAACTGATCTCCGCCCTATACAGTTTCCGGTCTCAGCGCCTAGCCACGAGTCGGTGAATATGTCCGTCAACTCAGCTTAACATTTTCAGGAGCTTTTTGTTACCTTAAAAACATAATAACCCACGACTCCAAATTTATCTTTTCTCATCAGCTACCGGATTTTCTACCCGTTGTCCACGATCTTGCAATGGCTTCTTCATTGGTAGTAGAATGAAGAGCTACCAATTGCGATACCCGTCCAGGATTCCCTCCGAAAATTATCAGTCTAAAGCATTCAACCTTAGTGGGCGCTTTTCAACCAGCGTGCCACCAATGCCACCGTCGTATTACCCAGGGTCATATCTCTCGGGACGGTCTTAAAAGCGCCTGGTATCTGCTTGCACGAGCTACGGTTTGACGGGCTTAGTTCAGCTATGGCACCTATTCCTGCCTGCATCTCACCGGAAAGGGTCCATTTCCGCTGTCGCAACATGCAGAACCTGCATTTACCCTCATCTTGTATCTCAGCCAGTGGAGATGTCTAGGCAACAGGGACCATATAAAATCAGCAACAAGATCGATTCATCTGCCTCAGGATACAGAGTGGGGTAACATCTCTTCCACACCAAATACCATTCAACTTCTGGGTTGAAACCTGGGATAGTATCGGGGAGGGAGGTTACTTAAGAGAAAAAGTTATCAATGGAATGCTCCAAAAAGGAGATCCGCAAAATAAGAAATAAAAGAACTAAAATATCAAATAAAACAACAAGAAGTGAGCACCAAGCTTCCCCCAAGTCATCCCTCTTCCTCTTTAATCTAAAGTCTTTTAATCATAGGCACCCCATCGAATAACAATAAAACTCAACCCTTCCTCTAGCCCCAGGATCTATAGCCATCCATCAGACTCGGCTCACCGGGCATTCTACCGAGTACTCTATCAAAAAAAACGGCAAAAAAACAAACTTAAAAGGGAAAATCAAGAGACAGGAACAGGCAAAACATAAACACAAAAAGAAAGCAAAGCAAAAAGAAGAGACACCAATTCTCTTACAGAGCCTCAGGAATCTCCGCAATCCATTATACCAGACGTATCGAACCACTTCAGTCCAATCATAAACAGCCATACTTATGTGAACTCATTTTCCACTCCGAAGCGGAGGCCTCAAATTCCGATCATCTGCCCCCCAGATACCGGAATTATTTTTGGACAAGGACTATTCAGAGGATGGTGGGGAAGGCACACTGGCCCCCCTATTTCGGATATGCTCCAAGAATTGTTGCGCACCGGCACCTAGTAATTGGACAAGTCAGCCACTTGAAGCTCGAGGAAACAACCGACCTTAGGGCTAATTACCAATCTCAATCGGCGCTGAAGATCTCTGCACCACAATCACATTGCTTTTAACTTCTTCCAAAGACGTGCCACCCCCATGCATTTCTCCAGACCCTGTTGGAATAGATCGCACCCTTATCCGGTCACCAATCTTGAACAGACTAACACCCAATCTATATCTGCCGGTACGATTTATCATAAGATCTGGGAAAATAACAAAGCTCCCTTGTTGCTGGCTTAGTGGAGCCGCATCTTCGGGTCCCTCATCATCGCTCAGAAGATCCAATGACATTGAGAGTCGTCCGGAGAGAAGATGGGGGTCGGGAGGAGCCAATGGAGGGCCATCACCGCTCTCACCGTACAGAGTCGCCTGTGCAAAAAGACTGTTGAGTTCATCCTCGCCACTAAGCTCTTCTCCGGTGTTCGCATCGCTGATGTGCACACGTATTGCCAATGGTGGATACAAACGTGCACCGGATTTTGCAACTCTCGGAGGTTGAACGGCAACCTCAAGGGTATAAAGTCTCTCAGGAGCATCAAAAGAGCCGCTCGAATGATTTGGGCGTGATGTAGAACCCATGTCTAACCCTTCGTCGGTAGTGATGGTAGGGGCGGTGATATTCTGATCGTTGTGTGGAAGTAGTTCCGCCGCTCTACGGGCTTCACGGAGATTGCGGGACTGGCGGCGAGTTATTGATCTACTTGCTTCGGCCTCGGAAGATCGTTCGGCAATTTGTGGTTGTGCAGAGTTCAGGTTTAGGCGCGCTGAACGACGTAACTGGGTTAAGGGTTGTCTAGTGGATGGACCGGACTCGGCTGATTCGTCTACTCTCGCTGCTAACTGTTGATTAGACCTTCGGCGGCGGCCTAGGCGTGTTTGCTGACTTTGCTGTTGACCTCGGAGAGATCCTGACTGACTTCTTATACGTCGCAGTCTTGGCCCTCTTCGCATCAGAAAATAAGCTTTGTTCGGCCTGCAACTAGCGTCACTTTCGTCAGCGCACTATTCCTTGACGTCTCAAGGCTGGATAATTGATGGAAGAGAAATGACAAAAAGGATGCTCAGGACAATGGTTGATAAGAAAAGAGAGGCGATCACAGGCAAGCAAAAGTGACCTTCCAGAAGAGAAGGGGGGGGATGGAATAACAAAGGTTATTGCGAAAAAGCTCTTGGAGAGCGACAAGCCCGAGCTTATTTTTCCGATAACAATAAGAGATCCACAGTAGCATATCCAAGGATCATTCCTGTCCTTATTATATGTAAAGACAGGAGTGGAGGAGAGAGGCGCCGTAAAGGGAGCTCGAGGAGAGCTACCGCACACCAGTCTGAGAAACATAACTATCGATATTGGCACTAAGGTGAAAAAAAGGCCATTGACGATACGGTGCGCTCCGTCGCTGACTTGTGTCTTTCTTTCTGTTGGAAACACAACCTATATATCTGCCAAAACGCACTTTAAATATGCGTATAACTGGAATCGATATCTTGCAAACGTAGCAAAAGATTGCTGTCGGGGTTCCTTGTTTCTGACCCTGCCGTCGTTTGAAGTCGGCGGAACAAGCGAAAGCTAGTTTGCAGATATAAATGAGATACTGTGCCCTGTTCGGAGAGCCCGCGCGGGGGCACCTGAAGAGCACAGTACCACACCGGGCCGCCATACACAATTCAAGAGAAGCCCTTGGAAAGACCGGGCCCCTGAATTTAAAATGGTGGTACCGAAGGTTCGGGTGGCCCTTGGAATTTTCGTCAATTGAGCTGCAGAACCGAGATGGAAAGAGCGGAAAATGTGATATGTGCCACGCTTTTAGAATGCCGAGCAGGGTTACAACCTTGAAATGGATGAACTGCCAAGGATATCTGTGTCCCAGTTGCTCGGGCAACTAGACCTCAGATGATGCTCCATGACGCGGTACGCTCGTTATCCGTTAATTGCGATGGTTGATTTATGGTGAGCGAAAGGGTTGTTGGTTGTTCACGGACACAACCAATTTTCCCTCCCGTCAATCCAAAATAATTAAACGAAACGAGCTCCCTAATAATAGCTACTTGGGAGACCACGAATCTCGCTTCCCCGGCAAGAACCACCCATGCACTGGGCAGAAAAAAGAGGAAAAAAAAGAAGCAAGACCCACAATAGAGGGAAACCCTTGTCGGGTTCGAAACCAACCAACGAACCATGACTTACTACGGGTAATTCAAAGAGCGAAACATTGAATAGCAAAGAGTACGAAAACGATTAATGAAATAAACGAAAAGAAGGAAAAATCAAAAAGAGTAAAGATGAAAATGGCGAGACCTTTTTGGCAAGACCCTTTCTAGCAACACCCCAGTTCTCAGACCACGGACAAAGTCGTCGTATCAGGTTGGGATGATGAGTAGATTAAAAGACTCGTTATAGGCGTTTACTGGCGGAGATCCGAGTCTGGCAGGTATGGCCCTAGCAAAAAGCTCCTAACAAACGAAAGAAACAAAAGAAGTACTTGCAGATCCGTTCGAGCAAATAAACTGTTGCAGCCAGTCAGCAACGGCAAGTGTGAGGTATGCACTTCATCGAACACACTTCGTTCTTTTCCCCTTCTCTCCCCTCGGAGGTGGGCCGTTCCAGCTTTGGGGGTTTACAAACCGGCAAATCAACTCCAATCAAGCGAAAGACGGAGAACGGGAAGGATAGCGACAAGAGTGGGGAGAAGAATAACGCTCTAGAAGTCCCGCCAAGTTGATGATCATACACCCCTCGGCTGTGGGTCCTTTATGTTGTCCGAGGGTGTCTGGTCTAGAGAGCTCGGTTCAATATCGACGATGTCTTCAGTAGTACTGCCGATAGTGCACCGTACCTGTATTGGTATGAGCAATATGGGAGGTATTCCGAGAGGAGGTCCGGATATGTCTTGGGGCTGCGAGTTTATCACTTCTCAGATATCGGCTCTTTATCAAGCCTCGGTTTGATATTCAGGCGGGAAAGAAGGGAGACAGAAAAAGATGGGGGTGGGGAGAAGATGGGGTAAGGCGAGGGAAAGAACAAGGTTTTTTTTTTGGTTCGAGTCATATGAGATCCCGGATGATTCAACCAACCCCCTTCGGCTTCTTCCCACCTTCTCACAGGTACTTTTTATATTGACGGAGGTCGGACTACTACGACTCAGTGAGAAAGCAACCCTCCCACCAGACAAAGACCTTAGATCGGGGTATTTGCTGTAAACCTAAATAAACATCTAAATTTACAGGCTACTAATAGGGTCGCTCCAGTGCCCATATGGTTGGGCCCATCCCGAGAACCTGGGGATCCAATTGCCCCATTGCATATGCAAGGTCCCACCAACTACAACCTACATGATGAAAAAAATAGTCATACCTTAGAGGTTTATAGGTCTTTGGGTGGATACGGTAGACACATCGGGGTTGGATCCAAAAATGAAACCTGATTTGCAGCGGTAAATCACTATCATAATAAGTTAGAACACAGTACTCTGTGGTACAGAGAAGGCTCTCTCGCTTTAACAATGCATGGGAAAAAGCGGTATGTTCCATCGTCGCTTGTTGTAACGTCTTTTAAAATGCGGACAGGAAGAGGTGTCCCCGAATAAACAACTATAGGATGTTTCAGTTTCCTTCGGTAATACCGGCGCATGGGCTTCAAAAGACGGACCGATATGTCACGATAAATTACTTTTTTTGTCTCTTCCAGTACTGTGGGAGAGAGCTCGAAGTATGCTCTGATTACATGGCCATGGTACTGTACCCCGAACACCCGATTATTCTGCCGACTGTGGGCGACAGGCAAACCGGAAGTATTATTGTCTCTGTGGCGCACACACCAGGCTCCAGTAGTCTGGGCATCTCACAAATTGCTTTCTTGATCAGCGAATCAACCAAACCTTGGACTCAGCTAGATCTTACCTGGCACTAGCATCAGACAATGACAATGGTCTGAAGATTGCATGTGAAGCGGCACCAGAAAAGAAAAGAAGCAAAAACGGGCCAAACCCAGTCCTGGATTCTCGATCACTGGCATTATAATATCACTTTTCACGCTCTGGCTGACAGCCATTCAACAAGTCACGGTCTAGAGTTGGGAGGCTTCAGTCGGTGACAAGTGCGGGAGCTACCTGGTAGTGATTTGATGGGTCCGATATGCGCCAATAAAGATATTCCGGAACACCAACGTTCCACATGCGTAGTTTATCTGGGAGGCCTCAGCTCTAAACCAAGGATGGCGATGCACGGCCACCATAATTGCCACCAACAATATCACTGCGATGCTTTCTAACCCTTTTGCAGTTTTTTTATTTTTTTTGTGATATCAGCACTTCAAAGAGATGTCACGTACGATACGTTACATCCACTTGGGCCCCGATGCCTCTTCGATTTCTTCAGAATCCACTCACTCTATGGAGCATTGAGACATTCCCAATCAGTGCAGCTCATGGCAATCAAGGTGGATTATACCGCTTTTCTGCAAATCCTTGCCCCATATATCCACAAATTAAGGCCAATACATCATAAGGAATTTTAATGGGCGGTATATTAAGTCAGGCGTTATAATACACGAATCGGGGCAGCGAGTTCCCTGTGGCAAGCTTGAAGCTGTTGCGGGGTGTGTGATGCGTTGTGGCTTGGGCTGCGCTGAGGAATACTCCGACTTATAATAGACCAGAATCTTTCCGTACCATACCGGTATTTTATTTCCGCCCCCGAACACCCATGGCAAGCTGGGTGAGTAAGCCGTGTAAGGGTTGTTGGAGCAGAGCACTGGTATCTACAAGCCTAAAGAGGTATACAGCCCAGAAAAAGCATGGTGGTTTGGACCAAAAAAGGAAGAGAAACGAGGATACCAACCAAAACATACCTTTCCAAACTCACACAGGGTCTATCACACATTTTGGCCATGCCCCACTAATCCCCTCGCACTCCCCCCTGGTCTCTGAATATTCCGGGAGATTTGTCACACTGGGAGAAGAGAACGGGGGGTAGAATCCTGCATTCGACTATCCGGTCCACCATAACTCTGCAATCAATTAACCGTGCTCAAACAAGGAGTTTCTGCACATGTAGCTGCCTTCTGAATTCTAAAGCAAGGCAACCAAAGGAGAAAAAGAAAAAGAAAAGAAAACAACCGCATAAGAAAAACCGGCCATCCGTTTGTGACCTTGGTATTCAGAATTGGATTGGAACCAGAGTAAAATACTCCTGGGGACTACAGTACCCAGAGCACCTCCGGTACCGTACGAGTGGGTGCGGAAGGCCCAATATAATATGGTAGAGCACCGCCTTAAGGACCGGCCCTCGGGAATCCCGAGCCCGTTGCGGGTAAGGACAAGGTGAGGGAAGAAGAGAGCCCCCCCGTCCATTCCAAGCCCAGATTGAGGTTTGATATTTTGATATTGTGTACCCCAGAGTAATGATAACATCCGGCCCATGCGTATCAAACATACCCTTACTAAAATGGCTAACTACAGAGCCTAAACAGTCTAACTTAGCTACAAGCTCCTCATATCATATCATGAGTCTAACTGATTGCTGGAAAGACGCCAGGAGAGTGATACATGACATCGTCATGATAATATTGGCAACGGGCACAATACTGTTGATGCTAAATGCAAGTTTTTTCCCCCTTCAACTTCCCCCCCTCCTCCCCGAGCAAACCAATACGGGACAAAAAAAAAAACAATTACTCTACTGTACCAACACTGTATCCCGACATCGGACAAAAACAAGATAGGTCAATCTGAATCGGCCGGTCGGCTGCGCTGATACACGTACCAATAGCATGCCGACACCCCCCTTTCCCTGTTAAGCCCGTGATGTCAATGCTCAACCCTGGGAACAAAAAAAAAAAAACCTAAAATTAATAGAAACATCCATAATAAGTCTGTTAGCTACCGCCGTTTAAACCTTTAGCGTGATGTTAGCTAAGCCTTGGCCCGCCCGCACGCTCGCATATGTTCCATCCGTCAATTCGGTCACGTCCGATCGGGACCCATCAGCGGTTATTCCAAGGGTTAATGTGCAGCGCAGTTGTACTCGTACAGTACTCGGGTACGGTAGAGTAGTGGGGTGGTGTGCAGGGGTTGAAGGTACTTGTACTGCCTGTACGAGTACTCGTAGCGAGTACACGAAAATGGTTGGGTTTGTTGACATGGACATGGGCATGGGATGACACCGTACCGGTACTGTATCATAGAAGTGGGATAGACGGATGGACCGACGGGTGAGATGAGGGGGAGGGTAGATTTCGTCTCGTTTCGTTTGGTTTGATGAGTGGTTAAGTAAGGCATTCCAAGGGCTGTGTTACTACCAGTATACATACCGGGAGTGGGTAGAGGGAACTACTTCTGGCTACGCTTGTGGGGGGGGGGTTTAGCCTCCATGTTCCCGAAGGATAGATGGGCCCGGGGACGAGCTATGATATCAAGCTATCAACTCTGTGTGGATTGGAGTGTGGGTAGGCACCGTACAGTAGTACGAGTACTCGTACAAGCACGGTATCGTACCCCAGGGTGCAGCCACGCACACCGCACCCACGGAGCAGGTACCGGTACTGTACCATATGAACCATATCATAATATCATGCTCGGGTAGCATACCAGCCAACATCATAATTTACCGCTCGCTTCCTCCCTACCTCCCTTCCCTCCTCCACAAGCAGAATTAACGATGACCACTCATTCATAACATTACATTACAGTACTTGTACATTCATTTACTCTTACGAGCACCCTCCGAACCGAATTTCCCGTTTCCGCGCCGTGGAACGTGTTCCTTTCTTTTTCCTTTTTTCTTTTTCCCATTTTTCTTTCTTTCCTTTTTTTTCCCGCGAGTGCTTTGGCTCCCTCGCTCCGACCCGCCCTCTCACTCCCTCGCAGGAAGGCGACGAAGGGCAAGGCGAGTGAGGTGCTATGACTTTATTTTGAGCCCCACATGTGGACAATACCGGCGCAGGCATATTCTACCGGTATCATAAGTCCCAGTTGTGTGCCACCTTGATCAGTCGCCGTGACGGGTCACTACCGTACTAGCTACAATAGTACTCGTACTGTACTGTTACCTGTACCGATAGCCGCCCCCCATTCAAAGAAGTGTGGCTGGAACCTGACATTTTTTTTTTTAGTCCCTCTTTTACCAATGCGCAGACTGTTTTTGCTCGCTCTACCACACACACAAACACACTCACATTCACACTACCCTCCTCTTATCTTATTGGAGGCACTGGTTTTTCTAGGGATGTCTGGTCAATGAAAATATCAACGTGATTCACCTTACCTCGGAGCACAAGGCGTTTCATTTGGTAAAACCATGGATAAACTCAAAACTTGATTGGTCGAGCCGCGATATAAAAAAAACGGCGCGCGCGAAAAAGGTGGTAAGCAAGCGCAGTTACCGTATACTGCATGCCGTAATGTAATATAATACATACGGCGTAGGTACAGCACAGTACAGTACCAGTAAGGGAGATTGATGATGAGATGAGATAAACTCTTTAGCCAGAGGATAAAGAAAAAAAAGAACCTTAACTTCAGAAATAATTGACGGGATTAGTGGTTGCGGTCATTGAGTCATTGACTGGAAGAAGAATGCTCGGTCAAAAGGATGGTTCTAGACATTTGCCAAAGAAAAAATACAAACCAACAAAACAATACACAATCCCTACTCACTACTGTACTTGTACCGGCAAAGTCCAAGACTGGAGGATTTTAAAAACCTCTCCTCAGATTGTCAATAAAGTGGCAATAAAAGTTGGTGCTTTTCTCAATAACACAATACAAGTACTAGGTTATAATGCATTCCAAAGAAGTGTGTTGGGACGCGCACCATAAATTTGTCGCATATTTAGAAAGGATTTCGGCACATATATAATAGGTACGGTACTGTACTGTGTTGGGGAATTTGTATAATAACCTACCGTACTACCGGTTTGTGGTTATATGCTCCTTGTACTCGTATGGTTGGTCACGGTACTTTGGGCCTTATCCACCATCGCAACAATCAACTTTGGACCCCATCCATCTTCCTTCCTTCCTTCACTTCACTTCAACCTAGTCAGCCAGTTTCCAGTCGGTTAGTCAGTTTAGTTCCAGTCAATCGATCGATCAATCGGCCGATCAATGCGGACTACGCTCCGTAGCATAAGTGAGTGCTCTAACTAACGAATAGTCTCCAAACTTTAGCTGTGATACTACTCGAGTACGGTAGACTTTGTATTGTAGCGTCGAGTCGTGGTGGTGGTAGACGGTAGGTCGTTTTCGATACCTTGGTCTAAAAAGGTAAACCTTGATGGGTTACGGTACGGTAGTTGTGGGAACTGACACAGCTCGGGAATGCAATCACGGAAATACCACCCGAATATAACGTCCTATCCATCTATCCATCATACAAGTACAAGTACTTTGGTTGGCTTGCACGATACGATAAATTCCATGCCCTCCAATATCCGACCAATCAGCTGCCGGCAAAGGGTTCCGACCGACTTGTTTGTGCTTTTTCAGGCGTTCCAACGATTTTGTACAAGTATGATACTTGTATTAGTCAACCTGTTGCATCTATTACATCCTCACCCACACACCATCATCACGAGACCGACCGACCGACCGACCGACCGACTGGAATAATATGGGCACCTTCCCGCCAAAACTCGACCAAATCTGCACATTCGTGGACGTGCTGCGTGTTCGTCCAAAGCACGGTTACGAGTAGGCGGAATCGGTGTGGGTCGCCTCTTGCCGTGATATGATTCGCTGCGATAAATGAGATTCCATGTGGTACTGGAATTTATTATTAACTCGGCTTAAACATTGCTGATAAATTTACCGTAATTAAGGTAGGTTTACGCGATGAACCGGTCGTGGGGGGGATTCTTCTTCTTCTCGGATTTTGTATGGTGGATTTATTTATTTATTTCTTTCTTTCTTGAATACGGGAGGGTCAATGGCTATGCAGTCCAAGGTATGATACTGGTAATTTATTGTCCGGGAAACGGTTTAGTCTACAACGTGGAGATTTCATCGGAACTCGAAATTGATGGGGATGAACGATAGAGTGTGTTGAAAAATAAAAAATAAAAAAAAATAAATCTGCGGCGAGATCGTCGGTGTGTATTATAGACATTTTAATAGTCTAGACCATCTGCGAGTACCAGGGTGTAAGGGTATTTGGGGTCTTGTTATACAATTCCTCCACCCTCAGGTCAACAATTCCACTAATATCCCAAGGAGAAGGTTTCCACTGCATACTCGTACCACATCCACATCCACATCCGTCCTGTAGTATCCCAATACGATTGCATACAGCTGGAACCATGAAGCAAAAGGGAACTCATAAGTACAACCCGGAAGGTGCTCGCCATCATGTAACAACTCGAGACGAGCATCTCAAGGTTATTACTTTGAGAGATAATGCAAGATGGACATGGACACGAATTGGTCAACATTTAAATATTTATCCACGCACATGTTAATGGGTAAGCAAATAGAGTCTGTATTAGGCAGAAACAACCTGATAGAATTCAGAGATGTCTGGGCCAACCAAGATTTGTTTCTGTAGACAGAGATTGTCTAAGAAGGCTCGAATTTTACTCTTTTCATTTATGACTACTAAGGGCGAAATAAAAATAGGTAAAGTAGAATAGAATTATATAAACAATATTATATTGTTAAGGTCTCTTCACCATTACTTGATAATATCTAAAAGCTTGGGAGACACTTTGATATTTATATTCCGTGTCTGAGTATTTGCAGACTACATCTAACTATCATCCAAATTATGTACCTCTATCAATATAACTTACAACATTGTGTATTCCTCAAAGGTGCGAACACCTAAAGATCCTGAAAACCACCACACCCTCTTCGGTAATTACGATATTGCCAACTAGAAATTATACTATTCCCAGGTGTAATTATCCGATTATCACAGTCCTTAGACTTATAGCCCAGTTCTTAAGTCAAACTGAGTTGGCCCTAGTTGTCTTCACAGTTGATGAGATGATCAGTTTCACCTACAATTTTGTATCTGTGGAGGTAGTTGTAATTGCAACCTTCCTAGGTGGCCTGACTTTAACTCTCCATAACTCTATATTCAACCCCTAGATTTCTTCCGGAGAACTTCCTACTAACCCGCAAGAAGCTATTCTACCAGATTAACAGATAATCCCACGGTTGGCAACCCTTGGTTGCTCTGGGTAGCATGGCTTTAATTGCTGTGCTGGTATCGGGAACCATTCCTTCAACTACTATGCATGCCTGGACCTAGTTGTAACACTCCATGAAGTCCATTGACTTCTGTGGTAGTATTCCTCAGAGTTCTAAACTCTTCTAGTTATTGTAGGATGGGTGCAAATGTATTAGTTTCTTGTTGAGATCCTTTACCGTTCGATACCATATCTTTGTGCAAAAATGTCCTGTTACCTATGGCCAATACCAAAAATATCACATCTTTGAAGCCTAGTAACTCTCTGAGTAGTTGACGGATTTGTTCTGTTCTACTTCCCAGACCTAGCTGAAGGTCCCCTCTCATATATCTTGTAAATAGGATCTGGTTGGATAGATGGCAGCGATGTATACAGTATTATTCTTATACCTTCTATCCTGTGACATTATAGTCACAAGACACAACTGAAATCAATATGTATGATCACGTGAGGGCCCCATAAGGGAGCTGGAGGGGGGTGTTGGAGACCAGAGATTCCAATTCTGAGTGGGGTTATCCTACTTAGGATGGTTCCTAAGTATTGGATCCTGGTATTCCTAACAGTCTGCTTATTGAATTAAATGAATACTAATTTTTATATCTATAGATATACAAACAGGTGAAGGAGAATATAAGTCTATCTAATACTTACCACTCCGGTTTTCCTCCTATTTTTAATGATATCGAGAGGCAGCAATTGGAAGCCTTTGTAACGTGTAACGTGTTCGCAAGGTGCTAATCACGTTATCGGTAAAGATACGATAGTTGGCAGGTGGCCTGCTCTTCCAGAGAGGAGGCGAGAGCTGAGAACTAAAGGAGGCTTCGAGGGTGTACTGAGGAACAAAGAAGTAACCGTTCAACCAAGTATATTGAAATACTGTCTGTCGAAGTCTGCCTTTTCTATCATAGAAACAAGCGGTCTTTAAATACACAAATTTGTTCATGTCTGGCATAAACGAAACTAATCAAAGGTATCAATTGATACTCTTTGGTAAAACTCCTTAAGTATCAAAGCGATACTTAAAACAAAACATAAAACAAAACCAAGTATCAAACGATACTTAAAACAAACCAAGTATCAAAGCGATACTTAAAACAAAACATAAAACAAAATCAAGTATCAAACGATACTTAAAACAAACCAAGTATCAAAGCGATACTTAAAACAAAACATAAAACAAAACCAAGTATCAAACGATACTTAAAACAAACCAAGTATCAAAGCGATACTTAAAACAAAACATAAAACAAAACCAATAACCAAGTACCCGTACCGGTTACATAACGTGTAATGTGCAAACATGATCACTTAGCTAGGAGGATATTGTTTTGAAAATTGGTTATACTTGCGGTCCACAGACTGCAAAAAGTGTGATGGAGTCCATGGGTTAACATTGCCACGTACCATGGTAGAAATTTGCCATATGGCCTGTGAATAGTCCAATTCGGGTTGCTTTGTGTTGTGAATACCTGGAGTGAACATATGATAACTGAGTCAGAGTGCTTTGGACTGATGAGTCAATATTCTCCACTGCAGGCTTTGGAAACTGTCCCTGAGTTACGTGCAAGGCAAGTGAGGAGTATCATGCTGATTGCATTAATGAAACCTTTGAGTCTGGACGTGAATCGAAAATGGTTTAGAGAGCCTTCTGTGGGACAATGAGGTTCAGGCTAGTCTGTATACCTAACAAGGCTAAGGTGGACTCAGCACTCTACATTAGAGAAATCATGTATCATTATCTCGTCTTTTTTTAGCACTGTTGCAAAATTTATAGATGGGTTATAGTTGTTGAGGATGGTGTACCTGGTCATAAAAGTTTCGCTAACCACTACAGAAACCTTAATGAGATAGAAACCACCAGGAGGCCAGCACAATCACCAGACCTCAATTTAATTGAGACACTATGGTTGGATATGGAGAATGAGTTAGGAGAAACTTGGAGCTGAATAGGAGATATGGCTACATTGGAAAGAGCTTTGAACACCATTTAGCAGTCAATTCCAAACAAACAGCTCAAAAGCCTTATTGAAATCATGCCACAGCATCTTCAAGCAGTCATTGATGCTGAAGGAGGGCCTAGTAGATATAGATTCCTGTAATTTAGTTTTTGTATAGACCTTTTCTTTTCTTTTCTTTTTTCCATTGCCCAGCATATCCATAATATATCACTCATGCCATAACCCATTTTGGAAGAGACCCGACTTTTTGCCGACACCAAAAGTCATTCACTAGTTATCACTTGAATTTCCAAACCTGGTTTAGTCTTCATGCAAATGCCGCATCTTATTTGGGAAAGAGACCCGACTTTTGTCAACCCCCTAGTACAGTACAGATACCTTGGCAACATCCTGTGCTGTAGTTACTCGTATCATAACTACCGCAGAGTTTTTAGTTTTTTTTCTTCTTGCTTCAAAAAAAAAAAAAAAAAGGATTTCTATTGCACACCTTTTTTGCTCAGATATACCTTAGGCGTCTTGAATACCGTACGCTTCGACACGATGAGAAAATCGCAGTCCGCTACCCCCCGGAGCGCTTTTCGCGGCATGCTACAAGTACAGTACCGTATACGGGTAGCTGAGCTCGTGTGGTACAGTACAGGTACTCGAGTAAATAACCAGGGTGTGAGGTAGGCGATGCATAGCGCAGGGCTTTTATCCTTGCCACCGATGGACTGCCGGTATGTTATAATACTTGTACTGTACCGCTATCGTACCGATAATACGTATCATAGCATCGTAAGCAGGGGTAACTTGTCGGCCCGCGGCCGCCATCCATACATAACATGATGATGATTTGTCCAAAGGGAGCTAGCTAGCTATACCATGGGAAGTCGGCGCGTTGAATATCATACCTTTGTCTTACGCGGGTACGTATCTGGGTGAGTACATTGTATGAGTGCTTTTATTGCGCAGTTTGGGACCAGCGCTTGTACAAGTAGACCAACTTGCTGGGCGTCCGTGGTGTTTACCGAATATACTCTCTGGTATGATAAATCCTTGGTTTGCCCGCCGTGCTTTGACCGGGGTCTCTCAAACAGGGTATCTTTACCATCAACGCAAAAGTATTGGCTGTATCTTGCTTTGGGATTGCCAGTATTACATAAGACAAGCAAGGCATACCGTACTCGAGTAGAGGGCACACGCATCCGTACCTGTAGGTAACGATTCTCACATGCTATAAAAAGAAAAAAAAACCAACTTGGTACTATATCTGTGTGGCCATTCCTTGATGCAACAATATATAGAAACGGTGGATTTATGTCCTCCCTTTGGTCCGATCTGATGCTTTCTCCTTTTTTCTTCGCCCCTCCATTCCCTCTTCCTTCGCATGGGGGTCGTGTGGGGCGGGTACAGTACCATGGAACATCAAGAGCACTTACCGGCACACTTTACCGTACGGCACGGTGCGAGTCTAGTGCTGCATAGATAGCAGGGTGGTGCATACCCCGACCCTTCTCCATTTCTCTGGCCGCTAGCGAGCCCGAAACTATCACTTTGCACGATGGCATGAAACTACTCGAGTAGAGCCTTGGAATGCAGTGTAACCGAAGGATTTCCGCATTAACCCTTTCCGACGGAATAAGGTTTTTACCCCGTCCAATCCGTCCGTCCGCCTAAACACCCCACACCCCCGTCCCAAGCAAAAAAAATTCCGCGAGTTTTCATTGCGCCCAACGGTGTTGCACGCTGAACATTTGCTTTTTTTCTTCCCCGTGCTGCTTGCGGACACTTGTTTTTTATTAGTTACGCCTACAGAAAAGAACGGGCGTAAAAAGGGATGACAACGTAAGCGCCGAGCTTCGTTCGTTTTTTCCAGGATTTGTCACTGTGACCGAGGGGTTCTGGAGATCGAGTGATCATTGATGACATGAAGTGAACGCGGGTGTGGGTTTTTTTTACCTGGGTAGAAGATGGTGGCTCGCCAAAGAGGACCTGTCCGATGCGATACACTAGCAAAAAGCTACTGTGCGCATGGAGGGCTCGGGCAGTCGCATGTGCCAGGCAAGGGCGGATCCTTGGGCTTTTGGGGGGCGCGTGCCTTGTGGGATGGGGGGTGCCAGGTGGATGGGACATCACGGAAGGTATGTTTGGACAAGGAAATGCCAGTAGCTTGATTCGATTGGTCGATTGGGGGCACTGGGGGGTAATTTACTCGAGTATGACTAAATGTTTTTGTTAAAGAGTGTCAGTGGGTGGCAACGTCAGAGGAAATCTTCAGAGGAGGTTTGAGAGGGAAATTTCTTACTTTAAGCTGGGCCATGATCCTCCGAAAGCGGTTAGTCTATGTTAGGGATGGTGCGGTAGAATTTCGAATGGAAGGTAAACGTGCTAGGATCAACCTGATTTTCACTCCACCCATAATCCACCTAACTACCGTTAAAGGACGTTGCCTCTCCTAGTAAGGCGCTATATACTCGAGTATTCCTTTTGTTTTGTCTCGACTGAGGGGACGGAGTTTGCGATGTTCCTCCCCTAGCCGAGAACGGGAATTCCAACGTCCTAGCACATCGGTACTCGTACCATTAGTTGGGTGGATTATTTGTAGAATGAAAATTCGGTTTCTCCTAGCACGCTTACCTTCTATTCGGGTGTTTGCGGTACTCTAGGAGCATCACTACTGGCGCTAGTGGTTAGCCAACCACAATACGCTGTATCATGCTTTGTACAAGTATACTGTATAGCTTCAGGGTATCGTAGCGTCTAGGGGTGGTTTTCCTGCCGTTTCGCGGAAAAAAGACATGGGAAACCCTGCCACAGGAATCTGGGTTCGGCTTATCCCGGCTGGGATTATCCACGGTACCAGCGGGAATCTCAAGAGTCAGCGGCGGGGATCGCGGAGTTCTAGCATGTGTTCCGAAACATTCAACGAGTGATTTCGTATGGATGGACGGCGGGCAGTAGCTTGTCAATACAAAATCCTGGCCTGTGAGTCCTAGCATCTTCCATTGCCTCCCGGGCCTACCATAGGACACTGCCCTATAGGTGCAGGTCAATATGAATGTATGATACCGGGAGCCCATAAGTGGCTAAGATACCCGGGTCCGGCTTCGTGTTCTCGAACGGCATGTGATTAGGTAGATTTCATGGCTGTTCTCTGTCCACTGCAAGGTCCCACTGGCCTGCGGGAAGGTTCTTGTTGAAACTCGTCCGGTGGCGTAGCGCATAGCAGTGCCATGACTATACGTGTTTTGATTGGTTCGCAGACTAGGATATTGTAATTCTGGCTTGTAGAGCCAGCTCGGCTCTCAGCACTTGGAGCATTAATTCCGCTCCCTCCTCCACAAGTAGCGCGAGGTTGCCTGGGGTAAAATTATAGCTGGCGGGTTACCTTGCTTGGACATGACACAGGAATTGTATGGGTCTTGCCTTGATCTCCCTACTCGTACTGGAAAAACTTCTGATCTCCGATCTAGAGACAAAAGCACTCCAGTTTACCTGGTGCGGCACAGCCTGTGGGAGCTGGATTCCTGGATTTTATCAATTGGTGTTTGGAATTTTGTTTGTCTGCTCAGCTAAGCCTATTGCAGTTTAGCCCTGTTGCTTATCTTATATCTGGTATGGAGAAGTGCCCGAACACTTGGGTCTGAATTAGTATGGGGTCTTACTTTGATCCCCGTGTTCGGGTACCGTACTAGTACCGTACCGGTACTTCATGTCGCTACCGATATGGGTACACAGAAGGTAATGCTGGTTATTGGGGCTGCCCCGACCATGGGTTATCCCGGTTAGGTAGGGATGGTGTTATCGTACAAGTACTCGAGTGCCGGGACTGCAATTGGATCCAAGTTGGTGATTGGGCAGGGAGGTTTCTGGGAAATTTGTGGCTCTCGCTACCCAAGGGTCACAGGACTCGAGAGTGCTCTACTCGAGTAACCTTGCCGTTCAGTCCGACCTGTTAGTAGCCATGAAAAGGGCCTGGCTAATATCACGCCCCAAGCTAGGGCCAAATATAGCGGTGCTAGTATTTATCCGGTGTTCCGAGGAGCTTCGTCCTATGCGGATATTCCGCATGACGTCAGTTGGGGGTGTAAATTGATGCGATACTTTAGCCGGTAATTGGTAGCGAGAAAATTTCTGAAATAGGGCTGCCTCGGGTTTGGCTCTGTGAAAAGGCCTTCCCTGTGGAGATGCTAGAATGGTTTGCCGTTCAATATCACTTTAGCGATCCGGCCACTTGGGGCAATTGGTGATGGCTTCGAGCCTGCTTTGGGCTCTCGATATTCTAAACAAACCTCATACCCGTGCTGTAGTTTTCCAGGGTGTGCATTGAAGAGTGCGGTTGTTGCACATGAACTCCGATGATTATTGCGGTGGCCGGACTGCTTTTGAGAACGTATTAATCTGGGTGTGATACCAGCATTATGCCGATTTTGAATTGTTTAATCCAGTACCTGTAGGATGATGGCGTCGGGGATGTTCTAGTTTGGGGTCTGTTCCAGACGAGGTTAATTGACCTTGTACTGTTCAATAATCTCAGCCTTAGAGGGAGCGGATCTCGAGTTGGAACCGAAGGCGGGAATCCGTGGGATCGCTAGGCTTCACAGTCAGAGTCTGTGATGCCAAGCACGCTACTGCGGATAGCCTTATCGGAGGCATCGCCGGGGCAAGAGGTACTCGAGTACTCGAGTACTCTGCGCGGCGCACCATGCTTCTGAGTATTCGTCATCAAAGACATCCTTGGATGCTTTATGTAACTGGGGATGATGTGTCTTATGAACATTATTGCCGTTGGGTCATCTATAACCCGAGAAAACGGAGCTTCTGAACCTTGTGCCTTCAAATGTATCAAGTGATTTCCGGTGGATAATCAGTAAAGCACAGCATATATTAAGCCGAGACATAGGTGTAGAAGCTCGGCAAGGGTGCTACAGTGACTGGAATGGCACACGGTCTTACCCTGGATATTGTAAGACTTTTTCTAATAAGAGACTCCCTTTGTTGCAAGAATGGTGGAGGCGATGTTACCATATCTGGGGTTGCTTGCATCAATTCCAACGGATATCATGTTTGGGAAGTGTCCCGCCCCCCGGAGGCTCTGGCCCTCGACTGTTTCTTTTAGCCTCGACCGCGTTTTCGGAATTCTCCCAAAATCTAGTTGGTTGCGATTCACATCGAAGTACGAGTACTGTGTGTTCTCATAACGGTTTCGGATGACCTGTTTTGTTAGCATTAGGCGGTACATTCTCTTTGGTTGACCCTCAACGCGTCAAGGATCTGCGCTTGTGCAGTAAGCTTTGCTTACCCAGGGTACCGGTTGTCCGGTCCCTCTTGATTTCATTATGGAATCCGGATATTCGGAACTCTCGCAATGATCTAATCTATTTTGACTAACAGGACATTAATCAATCTTGCAGACTCCGGACGAAACGGCGATCATAAAACACCCGATAGGATTGCGCCAAGAGTTCATCCTGCCTTGATGGGATTTCCGAGAGTTAGAGTCTCGGCATAGCCGGCATCTCGAGCTGAAACCCTAAAAGGAGGATCCCGGGTTTGCCGGTGTTTTGTAGCAGGAAGCGAAGCATGGGCGCTTGCCTATATTGTACCCGTATGTAAAGAGATTAGTAGAAGTCAGGTTTCTGCAAGGCGTGCTGTAATTCCAACAATATAGAGAGAGTGGGAGATACGGTGGTTAGGGGGAAGGAGAGAAGGAGGGCCACGAAACGAGCAGGGAGGGCTAGATAAGCACCGGCGGCCGAACCAGGTGGATGAGATACTACTCGCATACATGATCTCATTGACCTGATCAACACTAGTTTTACGCAAACTAGCCCCTTTCTAGTAGGTTATTCGGACGAACTAACTGCTACTTTCGTCGAACTAGTTCTAATAGCTCGTCTTGTATTTTACCATCTAAACCTAACAGACAACAATGCCCCAGAGGGGCAATAGTGATAAGTTATGATGTTCTTGGTACAGTCACTAGACATAAGTCCTGGTGATTGCGCCATCTGGGACACGGTCTGTGCACAGGGGGTATTGCGCAACCGGGGAGCAACGGTAGAAAAATATATCCATTATTAAATACAACTAGTACTTCGTATACCACCCTTTTGCCTTGATCACCGCAGCCACCCTAGAAGGCATAGATTTCCAGAGCTTCTCAAAGAAGCTGTCTGGAATAGTGGCCCATATATGGGGTAAGACCTCAGCTAACCTATCCCGTACATTTTCAGGCCCCCCCTTACTGTCTAGAATATCCAGATACTGCTTGTGAAGGCGGCATTTAAGCTCTACCCAGGCATGTTCAATTGGGTTCAAATCAGGCGAGAGGGGTGGATGAGCTTCCAGATCTATACCATTTTCTTCCAGCCAAGCTAAGATGTCTTTTATGGTATGAACTCTCACATTATCTTGCTAAAACAGTGGATCTTCAACCTCTGGGTGCTCAGCCATCTCTTCCATAACTGGTTCTAAAACAGACTCTGGCACCCTAATATAGACATGTCTGTCTACCCGGGCCTCCCTAATTGAGACCAATGGACCCTACCTTTACCCCCAAAAGCATGTCCATATCATGAGCCCAACCTCATTTGCTTTTGCTCCAGGTTGAATACAATCCACCTTCCACTTTTCCTAGGGGGTCCGGAATACCAAAATGCGCCGAGGATCTGTGGATTTTTTTCACAGTACACTCATCACTATAGAGGATCCCCCAAAAATCATCAATCATCCAATCCTTTCTCTCTATTGCCCATTCAAGTCTAGCCCTAGTGTGCTCTTCCTTTAATTTTGGCCTTTTCTGGACAAGCCACTTGCACATATTTGCCTCACGAAGCACTCGATTGATCATTTTGATAGAAACATGTAGCGTGTACTGGTTGTACAATTCCAAATAGGTTATTGCATGATCATTGTTAGTGGCGCGTATTGTGGTGCGTTTTTCTCTGTGACTGAGGAGTATAGGTCTTCCAGATTGTGAGGCATTCTCAATTGATCCTTGCTCACATGCTCTTGCTAGAAAATTCCATGCTGTCGACCAGGGGCGACTGATTAGATGTACGACAGTAGATATAGTCTGAAAGGTATAGACAAAGGCAATAATCATGCCCTTTTTGACATTTGTGAGCTCTCAGCATGCTGTTTTAGGCTTATACCAGGATCAATGTACTCTTTTAGAATGCATTGTGAGCTTTGTTTGGATGGTAGTGTAATGCAACTGGTAATGTGTACATGATATTTCTTCTAAGTAGTGGTATTTATTCTCGCTTAGTACTGCTGACTAAGCTTTCACCAAGACTTATGTCTAGTGACTGTATCATATTTCTGCTTTATGGTGCGGTAACTAGCTTTCTCACAAATCAAATCCCGTTCAGATCATTACCATGTGTTTACGTTTCCAAATTGTGGTCCACCGACAACAGATTATCCGTTGTGGTGTAATGGTTAGCATCTGTCGCTCTCACCGACAAGATCGGGGTTCAATTCCCCGCAACGGAAGTTTATTTTTATCCAAATCCGTGAGAGTTTTTGCTAGCTACCGGTAGATATGGTCTCGCGGCCTCCTCCTGTAGTATCTCTCAACTTCCCTTTCTATGGGTCGGTGGCCTGGCGATTTGGGAACCTCAACGGGTTACGAGCAACAACGCAAGCTTGGGTATGATGCTTAGGGTGCAGCGTGCTCGTACAGCCTTGAGGATACACCTGTACAGTACAGGAGGGTTCGACACAGTGGGGAATGAGTTAGGTATCGGTGGGAGGGCATGGATGACGTGTACCTTCCTTTATTTTGGCCCTTTCCATTGTTCTGCCGTCTACTCGTATTCTGGAGCGTATTACATCTCAGCTTGTCTTGGTAATACTTAGTAGAATCGGTGCTTATGCAATGGACGGACTTATGGAGGATGTACGGTCTCATACTGGATGGCGAGAGCATATCTCCGGGTCGGCCATAAGAAGCGAACTTGGTGCTGGACCCGAACTGGATTGTCAAGTTGGGCGGCTGTGGGGAATCGGAGCCTGGGTGGCGTAGGTCACGTTGTGTGCACTCACATACGATCACTCGCGTCGGCTTAAGTGGGGTTTGTTTTGGCCGGCGATGACTTTTGAAACGCCCAACCGTCGGAGCGGGGGCAGTTAGTAGAGCAGCAGAAAATACCACCGGTCACCAGCGCACGGCTTTTAGGATAAGTGGGAAAGTTCGCTCGTTCTCATTCAATTCTTTTTCTGCACTGTCGCTCATCTCGGCTGGGGGTTAGGGGTGGGGGTATATGTGGATCGCGGGAAAGGGCCATCCTCATATCTGTCCATCGATCACCACGCATTTCCGCTCCCATCCATGCTGTAAGAAAAACAGACTGATAAGAGAGGAGGAAATTGTGTAATTTGATAAATAGAGTGAGATTCAAAATTCTGGGCTATTCACGAAGGCAAAAGATTGATTGTCCAGGTTCGCATGTCTTTCTAACTACTTGACCGGGTCCTTATTAATAGGATCTGTTTCCTCCAATATCAAATCCGTGTGGGTGAAAATTTTCATTCCCAAGAAAGGGAGAGAAATATTTTCTCCCGCTAAGAGAAAAGATTTTTTACCAGTAAGGGGCGGAGAGTTTCAAAGGACTGAATGAAACAATAGCTTGGAGATATCCTGATCTCCTAACTTCGCAATAATGAAACACGCAAGGAGACTAACCAAGTGTTTGAAAGATAACTGAGGTGACGGGGACCAATAATCCAACACATGCGAGTCTTCCTTTCCTCTGCGTACTACTATACCATGCTAACAAAAGGAATATAGATTTCGTAGTAAAGACTCCCACTGTTTGTCAACTCCCCTCCGTCTCTTTGACTCTCCCGGACTGCTTCCGACGGGGACATCTTTTCTTTCCACACATGCGTTAATCCAAAGGGCATCTCACCGAACAGGGCGGGACGATAACCTGGGCGTGCGAGCAGCATCCACGATTTCCAAAAGTTTGGAGGGGGGAGCTAGTCTTAAATAGTATAGAATAATAATATTATCATTCAATTATGCCGTGCTACTATCGAAACAATGATAGAAATGCCGGGATAGATACAAACATGTAAGCGCAGCATAGCTACCTGATTCCGACATCCATTCCCGTACCGCTCCTCATTTTCCCGGTCCGGCCATCCAATTCGCGATGCCAACCACTACTCCCCGAATACCCGTCGTTCTAGCGGCATCGTCGTAACGCATTCCGGACAGCGAGGTTGGAAATTGTGATTTTTGGAGTTCTCGTCCGACATCTTTGTTGAATCGTGTGGGTGTTCGGTGTTGGGTTTGCCTGCTTATTTAGTACTCGCATTGGGGTGGCCGGTGCTTTGATTTGGTCCTTTAGCTCCAACATATTCTGGATTTATGATCTCTTGACTTGTCCTGCGTCGGTTGTGGTAGATAAACGCTACTCGGTGCTGTATCATGGCAACCCGCACCGTTTTGCTTGGGATACATTATGGACAACACAGCGCAGATTGTTGCTCCAATGTCTGATTCAACACCCGCCTTTGGGTCGGGAGTTCTCTCGGGATTTACCGATGGGGTGTGATCACGTTTCTGGCGTCTTGGATATTTCTGGACTCAGTGAACCCGATATGATGCCCTTAGAACTGTGGATAAGATAATTTATTCACTGGGGGAGTGGGTTGGCTAGTTTACACAGAACTGCTTAAACCCAGGATATAGAGCTGGTGGTAACTATCATAAGCGACCTTATCTATTTTGTTTTTGGTATGGCATGATCGAGTAGTAAAGTATAAACAAGTTAGCAAAATGTTTTGCAAAAGTAAAACGAAGGGACGAGAATCATGTATTGAGCAAGTAGAGGGGAGAATGATAGGCCACTGAGCCGGGGTGATAGGCAAGGCAAGAGAGGGAAAAAGTGGGCAATTGCCAATATCAAAATTAATGAAGAAATAGGTCTATACTATTAATCGCCAAGAAATTTGGTCATTGAGATCCCCGTGCATTCGTTCCTGCAGGTTTCGTCATTCTCACAGATCATTGGTAGAAGTTGAGTCCTAGCTCGCTCCGAGAGTAGTGATGTCAGGGTAGATAGTTGCGTATCCGGTATCATTCAACCCAGAAGCGAGAAATGGTAGACAGAAACCCTTTCGGGGGGAAATGATTGACCAGAGATATCTAGCTAATATTCCAGATAAGGTCTAAATGAGAGGTAGAGTAGACAATAAAGGACTCCGGGAAAGGGTTAAAAATTTCGATAAAAGCACTCAAATGCTACTCAATATACGCTTTTACCCTCCTGTTACTAAGTACTCCTCCAATCTAAAACTTCCGCAATCAAGAATCAACCGGAATCTGGGGCCGGTATCTGTTGTAGTGATGGGTGATTGAGAGGAGGGCGAGCAGGGGGAAGAACATTTGACCGGTGTTCCTGTAGGATAGATCACGTATGATATCAGCCACTCCTTTAGATAGCCATGATGAGTTTGAGGGTGCAATAAGGTGAAAATCTGGGACACCTGGTATGTTTTATATGCGGATAGGGATTAGAGATTTTTAGATTTCCGTCTGGTCCGAAAGATTCAATTTCATCCCGGTAGTCAAGTGGCCTACTTGATCAACAGGATGTCGCATTGGCAAAGTGGGCTGCTTTGCACCTGGGATGTCCTAAGGAGAAAGTAAGTCTCGGGTTGTCCGAGCCATCGGGGGGAGGGGTGGAATTTTAATTCCGAGTGATAGGAGATGAAGAAGAGTATATATCCAAAGAATACTTTTGGAGAATCTAGGGGGACTGGGCTTCTGTATGGGAAAAGCTAGATAGATGTAGAAGTATTATTGGTAGAGCAAAAGTCCTGGGGTATGGTACTAGTTTTGTAGACAGATTTTTCCTTTATCAGTCGTCTCAGTGCTCCTCTGTGCTGTTCCCCTAACTTCCAGCTTAACATTATGTAAACTCAATCGAACTCGCTGCTTTTTAACTAGCCTTCTTCACCGATGTGGGTCGGGCGATAAGCGCACAATCCATAATTTACCGTTTCCCTCCGTCGGACGTTCATACGGAAATAACCATATAAAAGTTACCACTAATCCCCACTTTCACTCAATCCAACATCCTTACTGATGCCCGGTTGGCCATTATGCTTCCAATCCTAGTTCACGGTTTATTTGGATGGCCGAGGTTGGATATATTGCGAGTACTACCGGTTTTAGACGGTTAGCTGACCCATGGTTGTAGATCTCCGTTATCCTCGGACTCATGCTGGGAACTCATTCAAGCTGCTCCCTCGGGAAGAACTGCCCATAAGTAAGATTCTCGCTGCCGGACTGCTAAGGTGCTTGCGCGCCGATTGCACTTACCGTCTCTATGTTCGGTAGAGTGAAACAAAATATATTACAGTGGATTCCTGGTATATCTCCAGAGTAAGTTGGACTTACAGTCACAGCCAGGCACTATAGAAAAGGGGGGGTCAATAAAGGGGGAAATTGCTCAGGGGGTGGGAAAGGTTGTTTGTTGGCTAGAAAACGCATTGGAATAGCTCGAGAGAGAGATCCACTTATGAGAACTTGGAAAGCATACCGTAAACTCTTTGATAACAAAATGGAAAAATTACTTTGTGACTAGGATAGGTGAGCGTTCTAGTGATATCCTAGTCACGGGGCGACCTGCTTGGCCAATGGAATATCCTCTCGAGTAAGCGAATTTCCTGATCACTGAGATGGATATTTTCAACAACAAGGCTTACGGCAGCGATTTGGACACTGTTGGCTCGAATTGAATGGCTAGAAAAAGATGCGAAGATCGTATTGAATATCCTAACCAGAGAAATATTCTCACGAAGAAAATAGGTAATGAAAAGAAAAGGAAAGACTGATTTGACCCAAATACAGGTAATGGAGGAAAGAGAGACAGATTGGATAATGAACGAAAACAACTAACAAAGGGAACAAGCTGCCTTTTATCCTTCTCTGGATCGTCCTGATCCACTTCCACATATTTCCAGCATATGCCGTGTTCATCATGCTCAATCCCACTGCCGCCCATTGTGCTACTTCAGCCGAGGATGAGAAGATTCGACCGAGTGTACGTTCTGACCGAGGATAAGATTTGGAGTATGGCCGAGGATATTCGGTATTTCCACATGATAGGAGTAAGGCCTTCAAATGGAGTTGTCGCAGTAGTTGTCGCGGGTGTTGTTTGATGTGTAGGACTAACCCGTAGTCAAACATAGAGGCGTCGGAGTAGTTGATATAGGTCAGAAGGGTTAGGGTTGTTGAGTCTTTGCCGTAAGGGAAATATGGTATGCGGTGAGCAGCCAAGAAAGATTTCCGTCCAACAGAATATACCCAAAATTTGAGACCGTGGGGTGTATTTATATCAATCTAGACAAATGCTGAAAAACTGTCGGGGATAGCTAGCGATCTCGTAGAGTGAGGTCCGGGGCAACAGGATGCGACTGTGCTTAATACTCGTCCAACGATCTGATCTTGGGTATGAGGTCTCCCGGTAAGGAACAACCCGAGACTGGGGGGCTTCTGTAGTATCTTACTTAGTGAGCTCAACGTTTGAGCCGGTACTCTGCCGTACGCTCGTCCATAGTGTCAATGAAAACAATGTGTAGTACATGGTGAAAACGAAATGGTCTGCAGTGCCTCGATGATCACGGGAAGTCGCAATCCTCAACTACCGATCGCATTTCCTGCCCCCGGGAAGCATTGGCTATTTCTCGGGGAAGTACCTCCGATCTTCCAGCGCGGCGAGGTCGGAATAGAAGTAGGCCGCAGCAGCCCCTCGCCCCCCGGCCCGATGCCTAAAGTGCCAAATACTAAAGAGCTAGCATCATCGCTCATCAGCACTATCTCCTTTCTTCCTCCGTCTCCGGGATATGCCGGGATTGTCTCTCTTGCTTGATGTACGGCCGCCTCCGGGTGCTGTAACAAAACCAGGCTACACAACTTGTTCCACCCCCTCCGCCACCCACGTACTAGCCCTTTATTCTTTGGTATCCGGGCAATTTCCTACGTTATCAACCTGCCAATATAGTAGGTCCGGCTAGGTATCCAGGGTTCTAAGGGGGGATAACTGCGCTGGGGTCTCTTCTCATCTATCGCCAACCGTAACATGGTTTGATACATGGTGGATTGAGTTGCGCAGAGTATGATTGGAAGAGAGTAGCTATAATTAAAAGAATCAATGCTATTATAAAGAATGCGGGAATTTTCTGTTTTTTGTCGGCAAGAAAGCTTTTGGGAAAGTTGGGGGTGGATTGGTTGGCTGGTTGAACATGACGAGGCTCTTCGATGCTGAGGACAAGCGGGGATGGGACAGCGATATTATAGCTGTGATCTCCAACAACAATGCAATTGACTCATCAGAAACTTGTGGATTTTAGGCAGCGACAGCAGCGATTAGTAATACAACAAAATAAGACTCCATCGCCTGCGCTCGGCTTTTGTGTAAATTAAGTTAATTGGGGAAGGTCGCTCGTTCTCATTCAACCTCTCTCTTCGCTACTAACTAGCTTAATCGGTAAAGACAGGAGTGTACTCGAGTATATAAATCGCGACAAGGGCATCATCCCATCTTTCAATTGACCACACATATCGACTCTCGTTCACGCAAGTCTCCCTTTTCTCTGCCTACTCCCATGGCGGGAGCCTTGGGCCCGCTTACTGGTGGATGCCTGTTCGGTATAACTAGTATAATATACTATATCAACCATGCTAACAAAGGAAAGACAGGCTTCACAAGGGCTCCCACTGTTCGTAGCCTCCACCCCGTCTCTCCCGTACCCGCTTCCGATGGGTGCGTGATTTGCTTCTGGAGGCTACATCATTTCCTCCCACGGATGCGTTAATCCAAAGTGCATCTCCGAATCCTTTATCCGAACGACGAAAAATTATCCTGACTATGCGGGCAGCATCCACAATTTCCAGCAGTGGAACCAAAATTCATAGCCTCCGTGATGATTGTGTTCATACCAGGAAGTCACCGACAAAACGGGTCAGGTATGGGTCCATAGGGAAACCAAGAGGGCTAATGACGGAAAAACATTCTCTTTCTGGGGGCCAACAAGACGAGGGATATATATATACGAGTAAAGTATGATACCAGCTCAGAAGTTTTGGTTCGACACTGGTTTTTGCACCAAATTTGGCGAAAAATAGACATTTTCAAATTGACAGCCCCCAACACAACCTTGTCGAAAACAAATGAATCACTTCTAGCTCAACTCTGTGGGAGCGCAAATAAAAAGGATTGAAATTGAGTTTATGAATTACTATTAGAATGTGTACCGTTTAGTGATGCATTATCTCCGTATATGTGCGTTTTAACGATCACCTTATGTCTGCTTTCTTATGAAGTAACCGAACCTTCTTTTCCTGTCTTTCTTTTGTCCTTTAATTCTACTCTTCTTTACCGAGACAACGAATACAACTTCATCTCACCATTCTTTCGTAACACTTGCGATTGTAAGTTTGGGGTTCTATGTAAGGGGTTTATAGCTAAAAGCAAGTTAACTGGTAGAGGAGTGAAACGAAACGGCGAAACGAAATGGCGATGACTGAAGGCGCTGTGAAAACTCTTCACAACCAAAAGCGGGGAAGCTCACATCTCGCTCCGCAACTCGCTCGACACTTGCTTTATTCCACGACTCTCTCTGCTCAACTCAACAGCTAACTAACATATCCGGAAAATAAAGGAGTATAATAAAAAATCACATCCGGTACTTCCGCTAATCACCGCATATCTCTAGCACCTTCTACACTCGTCCGGCTAGGTCTCCTTTCCTCCGCATCTTCCTTTGCTAACAAAAGAGATATAGGAAACAAAGGCTCCTGTACCGTTACCGTGGCCGTCACTGCTCCCATGCTGACAAAAGAGATGCAGGCTCCACGAAGACTCCCAGCACAGTCCCTTTGACTCTGCCGCTTTCCTCCCACTTTCCTCCCGCTTTCCTCCCGCCGGCACCAATCTCGCCATCATGCGGATGCGCAATGCCATGGCACACCAGTGGCAACCTTTGCGCCGCGAACAAAGGAACGGGCAAACAAATGGCTCTGGAAACGGATGGTGGATAGGTGGACGGGCAAGGGGACAAAGTTATAAGCATGCCGAGCAGCATCCATGATTTCCAACAATTTTCTCCACGGCTTTATAATTTATCGGGGTTCTGTAAATTTTTATATATTAACTACCGGTTTAGTAGTCTTGCGTGATTATATCTTGGTAGATTCTCACAAGAGTTGATGTTCTCTGATGGGGGGGGGAGGTATAAGAGAGAATCATCTACAATTCGCGCCGAAGTTCCCCATGAAGCCTACCCTACGGAGTTCATCAATTTAAATTCACAAGGCATTAGAAAATTATTTTAGACTTAACAAACATCTTTGGAGAGCAGAATGCCATGCCTTAGTTTCACTTCCCACAACATCTGGTCCACCCGCTCCCGGCGGGGTTTCACACCATTCATGCGAGTGAATGCCCCGCACCAGTCAACCCTCCAATCACTTGGGTAGCATTCTTTGAAGAATTGGGGAACAGGAGGGTGACTCGAGACCCCTTCTCTTTCTTTAAATGTTGAGACTAGAAGTCCTTTACCTCGGACAGTGCCCCTCCAAGCCAAACTCCAGCATTGTAACGTAATGTATCAGAATTAGAACTCCAGCCTTTAAGTTGTCTCTTCTATCCAATATTGATTGGAACAGAGGAGGAAATCACCACAATCCCTTCCCTACTTCATCCCCCTCCACCAGCACAAACTACTTAACATGCCATGCCGATGCCCTAAAAACAAAGCAAATATAGGCTCTGAGTATTGAAAGAAAGGAATATTCTCGGGTTTAAACTACTGAGTTGTGCGGGAGTCATCCCCAAAAGCTATTCACCGAAAACCACATTTGAGTTCTCGAAGTTCCCGTACTGTTCTTTCTTTCTAGTGCCATGTAGAATTGTGTCTTAAACATCCTTGCATTGCTTGGGGTGTACGAAAACATCCTCCATGCGCCTTGTAAGTTGAGACAGACCTTTGTGAGACCACTCAACTTGTCAGGATAACCGGTGGTGGAACCAAACCCCATTACGGTAAAATGTGCTGCGCGGAATTCGGAAGACAACTATGCTACCGCCAATAGACACAAGCCTTCGTGGGACATGTCACCTATTGGTCGTGTCTCACGGAAAGGAACAAGTCGTGAGGCCTATGCTGACTGATTTTTTATTTTTATTTTCGAAGAACTGATTCCATGCCCGCCAAAACAGTAACACTGCCTAGGAACGCCCGCATTGATGGAGGCCCACCAATGGTGGTTTTTGACTGGCTAGCACATAGGTGTGTATCTCCCTAACAGTCTACGACGATGGGAAAGTGAGTTTGTTTTACCTTATACCTTTACAGGGGTATTTATGATATTTCGCCTTAGGGAGATAACGCTTTTCAACTCGAGTTATCATACTTTCCAAGTTCCCTCCCCGTTCTATCTGATCGGTCGGAGCGATATAATTGGATTGTTATAATACTGGAGGTACTAGGGAGGTCGTGTTATGACGATTGTAACGTCGACTGTCCTTACCCGGGAAACAATACATACTTTATAAATGCGCTCAGGGGCTCTGTGGCTCAACTCCGTATACATGGATAGTCTTAAGAGTAGTCCTGAAATAAGGCGGCCGTAATAGGTCTCTGCTTACACTCTTGTTGACTAAACATTGGTTCGCAAATTTCATAATTTATCATACTGGGCTCAAACCTTTACCGGTACTCTAGTAGTGTTCTGGCATTGTTGCGGCGGATACCGGTAGCCCACATCGGGGTAAGCGTAGTTTGGACAGTGCGACCGTTCTGGGAACACTCCGCTACTGCCGGGTTCCTATAAACTGAGGCTCCGTCGGGCTGCACGCAACCCCGGTGGAAGCTCATTGCAAACACTTCCATAATGGGGTATGCAGCAGCTAAAGTCTAGAGATTACCATAGTCTATGCAAATTGATGCAGAGTGCCCAACGTTTTATATAAGTAGTGTGGGAAAAAGGGAAAAACAGGTGGCCGAAATGATGAGAGCTCAAGTTTTCTACTAGGGACGTCTGAGGTCATGTGAGGTCACTTTACTCGTACATCACTTGCGATCCTTCCCCGACTTTCCCTCTGGGAGGTATTCTACCGAACAGGGGCATTTTGTCCCCACCTATTTATTTTAACTGGCATCCTGTGAGGTTTCCATTTCCTTCTCCCCATGGTTGTTATATTACCTATCCGGGGGTCTCAAGTGCAGTATATATAGGAGAGAGAAAGGCCCAAAGGTCACCCAGAGAGAAAAAGAAAATAGAGAGATATCGCCAGCATCTTCCTTTACCCTCATTGAAGTACTCGTGCTCGAATAGTTGATCGCCTTCCTTGTGGGTGGGCACTCTATGGTCTACCGAGAGAGCTAAAATCGGTGCTGAATAGGGTGGTTTCTGTTTTAGGATCGGCAGGGGGCAGTGCCAAGTGTTAGGCTTCGATTTCCATTTCCTTATGACATCGCTACTCTCACGATGCGTGGTATAAATTTATTTCGTGGGTATTGTTTGTGCATGGTATTACAGTACGAGGCTGCACAAGAGTAAGGGTAAGTGACCGGAAGGCACGTGATCTGCTTTCCGATCACTATTTTCCTTGATTGGCTGCTCCCAGATAACTTAGCCCGTGGCAACCATTGGTCAAATTGGCGGTTTTCCGATCACTTTTTTCCACACCCTCGATCATCCACTGTTCGAACGATTTTTCTCAACACTTATCTGCCGCGTTCAAGGGATCGGTAGGTAGGACAAGTGTCACTGCCATTGTGTGATAGGTGTTATGGCGGGCTGGGTGGTTTGAGAGCATGAGGCATCACACTAGGGAAAGGGGGTAAATATTTACTCTAAACTACCGGCGTTGTTCTTGGGGGAATTGGGGTGATTGTTTTCTCTTATCACTGTAGAAAGTTTTCGCTGTGGCCCGGCCCTTGGTGTGGACTATTGTTTTCCTCTGTTATCCGGTGAATCGTGCCGGGGCCGCCCACAGTGTGGGGAGGAATTCCCTCCCCAGCTGGATGGTCGATAACACTTCTTGTACTGGGGTAACGGAATAAGAAAGATTATGGAATAACATAATTTATATTTTTAAACAAAACCCTGCATTCGTTGTCTTGTGGCTGATGGTGGTAAAACGGATCGCTCAGTTGCTCGGCTGGTTGGTGAGAGTGGAGATGTAAATTGACTATGTACGAGTAATTAACAAAGGAAAGGTCACTCGTAGAGAGTGAAGAAAACTAAACTAAGAAAAATCACAACAGGAGGGTAACACAAAATTTCCCTTCTCACGTACATGCTTGGCCATGCCACACAAATCTCCCGCATGTGTATCTCATATTCCAGCTACCTGTTCATATGCCTATCCGTACTCTCACACCAGTACTACCAGGATTGCATGACCATCAGTGGCGAGCCCGAAAAACTCCTCCTTGGCGCCTCGAATTCGGGTAGGAAAATGTGAGGAAACCCGCAAATTTGGGTTTCTGGAGAGAGACGCGATGGTGAAACGGAATAATCTTTCAGCACAAATCTATCAACGTTGTGGGCATAAATCTTCGCCGAGTTCAGAAGGGAGCAACCGGGGAAAGTAGGGAAACTCGGGAGAGCTGTGTTCTTTTGAGTTCGATAAAGATTTTAAGCTCCAAGAGTAAAGCGAAGGCGCTGGTAGTGGCTTTGCTGATTATCCCGCACTGAGTGTGGTAACTGGGAAAAGTTTTTCTACGCCTCTTAACTCACGGTGGTGGTGCACCACCCTGTGCCGGAGATAAGTCGTCTCCCGTCGCACCAGGGAATGCCTACGAGTGCTGTAACCAGATGGTGTTTGTGAACACAACTTCTCTTGTATATCATAATTTATCTCCCTGATTGGAGAGAGAGGCGGTATGCAATCGCGCCCGTGCCCACAATCATCAGAAAGACTACTCGTACGGGGAGCCCTCGCGGCTGGGGAGGAGCTGCCGCTGCATTTAGCATCGTACGAGTACAGCACTCGAGTACAGATTTGAAAATTATCTCTTGCATGGGCGTCTGGGTGTGGTGGGTAGTCGGGTGGGTGTCTAGGTAAATTTAAACAATTTGGGGTACTCGAGCATGGTATCTACCAACCAGGTGAGGAGTTACAGGTGGAAGCTGCAAATGTGACAAGAATGCCCGTAGTGAGAGGTGAGGGGTTAGCCAAGCCGCCTGGCCTCACGCCGACCATTTTGTGCTCTCTCAAGAGGTGTAGTCCCCGGGCTTTCTAACCTCTTTGACTCTTGTGTTTTTTCTCACCTGGTCGAAAATTATATTTACAAGTCTCGAGGGACTCAATCAATTCCACAGTGGTCAAACGAAAACTTGTCCTAATCCCCGTATCAATCGATAAGATGGGCATTTGGCAATCAAGAACTGGCGAGGACTATTCTTCACCGCAAGGGTATGCTACGAGAATGTCTCATATACATCTACGCATCTACGCATCTAACCATTAATTCCAGCAGCGGCGGTTCTACTACCGGGGCCAATATCGATGTTAGAGGCGACAATAGCGGCAACTCCGGCTCTCATAATAGGTTCTCCTCCCATAACATCACCACCATCTTCAATGTCTGGGGCACAAACTCCTCCCAGAAACATGACGAAATTTTACAATGCCTATACACATCCAGCTACCCGTCGCACCGAGCCCGGGTTCGTGAGCCGACCGAGGGAACGTGCACTTGGGTTACGGAACATCCGAAGTACAAGGACTGGTCGGAGAAGAAGAAATCAGGTCTCCTCTGGCTATCGGCAGACCCAGGTTGCGGGAAATCGGTCACCGCTTCCTTCCTCATCACACACCTAAAGACACAGACGGATGCCATCGTTTGCTATTTCTTTTTCAAGGACGATAGTGATGAACAAAGGAGCCCAACATTTGCTCTTTGCGCCCTGCTGCATCAACTATTTTCAGAGAAATTCCCTCTCTAGACATGCCGAGCACGCCTTTAAGGAGAAAGGAAAGAGGTTCACGGAGGAGGTGGACACATTGTGGGATATTTTGGTTACGGCGGTAGCTGAGGGGGGGTGCGGCGATGTGATCTGTGTGGTGGACGCCCTAGACGAGTGCGAGGAAAGGACTCTAACCCCGCTTATCCGTCACATCACCCGCCTCCCAGGATCACGGACTTTCAGTGTGCCTTTGAAATTTCTTGTTACGAGTCGCCCGTACCACAGAATCGAGGTAGAACTTAGCTCACCCGAAACGACGATCCGCTTGAAAGGGGAGGACGAACTCGACGCCATTACTTCTGATATTACTCGTGTCATAGACGAGGGAATTAAGAACCTAGAGTCATACTGGGGACGGCCTGAAGGGCTGGAATATTTGCGAAATCTCTTAGAATGTTCGGCCGATCGGACATTCCTATGGGTTTCTCTGATTCTCGGGATTTTGAGGAATAGTGTGGACGACTCACCGGAAGTGCTTACTACAATTGTCTCCACTGCTCCGCGCGATCTAGCAGAGTTGTACACCAAGATCCTCGATAAAAGCCCGCACCCCTAGAGTGCCCGACGAATCCTGAATATAGTTGTAGCTGCTGCGAGGCCTCTTACACTTCGAGAAATGAACACGGCATTCAGAATCAGGCCGGAGCACAGCTCGGTTAAGGACCTCGGCGATCTTGGTAGTGGAATGGAAAGGACAGTGAAAAATTTGTGTGGGCTTTTCGTGCGAGTTATCGATTCGAAGATCTACCTGGTTCACCAAACTGCAAGGGAGTTCTTGATTCGCGAATCATCGGCTGGCCAGGGGAACTGGCAGCACACACTGTGTCTCGAGGACTCTAATTTCATCATGGCTAACATTTGTTTCTCCTATCTTTCTCTAACGGAGTTTGAAAACGACCCTTTGTCCGGGAATACTTACGGCATGGATTGGCCGTTTCATCGGCGCGAGGTTGATGATTATCTGGAGAAATATGCCTTTCTCGAGTACGCCGCGAGTCACTGGGCGGACCACTTTCGCGATTCGCAGGATCGGCAGGTGGAGTTATTCGAGTTCATAAGAGAGATTTGTGAAGCTGGGTCTAAACGATCCCAAACATGGTTTAAGGTTTGCTGGGTTAACTCCCGCCACGGGTATGTATGCCCCACAGATTTGACACATTTGATGATAGCATCGTGGCTGGGGCAAGGGAGGGTAGTGGAGCGACTACTAGAGGAAGGGGGAGATATCAATGCTCGATCGGAGGTATATGGCACCGCATTGAATATAGCCGCTATCCGGAGAAACGAGAATATTACCAAAAAGCTGCTGGAAAGGAATGTCAAAGCATACTTCGATGAGAAGGAGTATAACATTTTGCAAGTAAAGAGACCTTTGTTTGAAGTAACCAAGACATGACCAACAACGGGTTGACATTATTTTGTAGACAGTATGTTAGTTTGAAATCATCGGGGAGCTTGAGCTAACCCGCAACTGTATTTTTGCTTTTCAGAAGGTAAGTAGAAGCTCTGGGTCACGTCTACTCCGTCTTGTCATCTTTCTGATGCAGGGGGCCGGGAAACTACAGAGGGTAAGTGAACGGCAATAGGGATCTTGGGCAATCGTCATATCTTGCGTAGAGTGACCCAGCGATTCCTTACTGCCGATGCGC